>NC_092021.1:24665854-24875854 GCF_042242105.1 Pempheris klunzingeri
GGATGTACGGTACTGTGCAGCGCACCGGCAAGACTGGCATGCTGCCGGCCAACTACGTTGAAGCGATTTAAAGACGAAGCCCGCCCGTCGTCCCTCCAGAGTGGGCGAGACACACCGATCGGTCCCCCTGTGATCACGGCTTAGTGCAATGTGTAGCTTTTAGTGTCTTGTAGCTGTGTAACTGTGTTTTAACTGTGTTGTAATTCTCACTAGTAAGTCTGTTATCATTCTTATGCTGCTGCCCGTTGCCCGTGGATGTGACATTAGCACCGTTACGTGACACGTATAAATATTTCTGATTATACATACTATGAATGACAGACTATTTTAGATTGTTTAAACTGTTCTAAGACAATCTGGGAAAACTAGACTCGCTAACATGGCCCATTATTTTGTAAATTTAAAAAAAAAAATCAAAACAACAACCTTAACTTATAGAAAACATTTTTGTCTGAGTCGGACCCAGAGAGGATTTTCTCGAGGACACGACGGGCTCAGATAGCTCCAGTCGTGCCTTTTGATGGAAATTCTCTGCTGTGGAAAAAGAAATGATGAAAACAATGAAAGTTATGAGGAGTCAGATACCATCTACCTCCTCCACGATTGAACCACTCCTGAAGAGTTGTATGAGACACGCCTCAGTCTTCCCACTAGTAGAAATGTGTGTTTGGTTTCTTCCGGTTACGTAGGTCCTGGAGTAAGGCTCGTCCTCTACCTTCGATCAGTAGCTAATAAAGCACACCAAGCTCCTGCAGCGCTCGGCCTCCTTCTTCTTTCATTCTCAACTCAAGACATCTTCTCCCTCACTTTTCTCTCTCCTTTGTCTGCTGAATGGGTCTTACACTAAACAGCATTTACAGGATGGCAGCAAGGGACACAGATTGGAATATTAGCTTTGTAGCCATAACGTAAATATTCACAAGAAGGATCATTAAGGAATATTTAGTGGGAGGATTTTACTCTCTGTTTGTGCAGCCTCACCAGAAGTTTACAGTAGTTATGGTTGGAGGTTTAATTTATACTAAATATGCAGATGTTCCACCTAAAACAGCTTTTTAACTGATTAATGAAGCATTAGCACACGATTTATTGACCTTTAATAAAGTGAATCAGTCACAACTTATAAATCCTTTATAAAAAAGGTTCCTTATTACAAAGTGGCGACAGATTATTGTGCAGTTTAACAGCAGGCATCCACACGGTGACAGAAGAAGGCAATAATTAGAATTTCTCCAGGCCCACAGCACAAAACGACCACATCGTTTGGCGTTCCTAACGTTGCTGGCTGGTACCAGTGACTCGACTATTGTGTGGCCTCAGTTGGGAGGTCGGGGAGTCCCAGGGCTCCTGTTTGTCCTGCCAGCGTGGCTGCAGCGCCTCCATACTACTGAGTGTATCAATATAAATGTCTTAGATGGCGTTAAGGCTCTTTAGCTTCCTTTTTCTTCTGAATGTGAAGCTGCTGCTCTCTGTCACATTGTGTCAGATGATACTGATAGTGGTTTTCTTCTTTAGACGTCTGGCTCGGGTCTCTGTTGCACATTGTAGTCACATTTCAGTCACCTGGTCCCTTGCTGCAGGGTGAGCAAACCCGCCCGCTGCTGATACTGCTTCTCCTTGGCCTCGGAGATCCGCGCGGTCAGATCCACGGGCTTCTCGAAGAAGTTCACCAGCACCTGTTCGGTCAGCAGGGACGCCAGGATCTGAGCGTAGCTGACCGTCCACTCGTTCTCCGCCGGCGAGCTCTCGGCGCCTCTGCTGTCATCGTCCCCGGGTTCCTCAGAGGTCGCCCGCGTGCGCCCCGCCGCCTCTGACCCCGAGCTGGGTGCGCGGTGGCCGGCCTCGCCGATCTGCAGCACGAGACTAGTGACCTTGGCGATGGCCTGGAAGAGGTCGTTCTCCTCTGGGTAGCCATGGAACATGCTGTAGAGCGTTTTGCAGAACTGGATGAACTCTCGCTGTGGAGGATGGAGGGATGGAGGGATGGAGGGATGGAGGGGGTTTAGTCCTCACAAAGATTTAGTTTTGTTTTATATTTGTACAACAAACCAACAGATTAGCTCTGAAACCAGCAGCACCTGGTTCATGAGCGGCAGAGGCTTCTCCACATCCTTCTCCTTCTCTTTGGCCAGATCCTGCAGCATCTGCTTCAGCTGCTCCTGGTAATCTTTCACCTCACCTTCAACACCTTCAACACCTGAAACAACAGAGACAGTCGGCTCATTTTCTACATCCAGGCACAGAAAAAACCCTCTGAATTATTATTATCTCTTGTTTTTACCTACCAGAGGGCAGATTAACATAGAGGGGTCTGTTTGTGGACACCAGGGGGCTCTTCATCAGCGAGGGGTCATCCTCGCTTTCTGTCAGAGCTGCACACACACACACACAGAGTAAAGTTAATTAATCAATTTCAACCCTGATTCCATCTTCAAAATCGAATGACTCTAACGGGGTGAGCGACCTGGTGGGATGTGCAGACGATACAGCAGCCTTATTTTCTCATTCAGCTCTTCGCAGTACAAAGTGTCTGAGCGGGAGAAGGAGGAGAGACGGTTAAAACACATCACATGTCCAATGCTGTCCCCCGTTTCAGCCTGCAAACCACAACACAGACACACTGGAACATATTATTCACAACGTTCTCTCACTAAACACTCAGCGTGTCCTGCAGCTCTCATTAAAGAACATTCTTTCATTTCCTCCACAGTCAAATTTCAAAATGCACAGTGTGACTTCTCCTGTTATCTAGAGATGAGGTTGATCTTTAGATCTGGGGTGAACTCCTGCCCCTCGTACAGCGGTGTCTCCTCCCCTCCCTTTACTTACCCAGCCAGCCGGTAAACTCTCTGAAGGCGACCAGGTTGTCGCGGTCCTGGTCCAGCAGGGTGAAGGTGCGGTTGGCCAGCGTGTCGGCGTGCTGGGTGGAGCCGCCGGGCCACGGCGTCAGCAGCCCGTACAGGCTCTTGAACTGGGGCCGGTCGAGCCGGTACTGCCGCTCCACGTAGTGGTGGCCAGAGTCACCGTGACGCCACGCTGCCGCCTCTGCCGCTGCCGCAGAGCTACTGTCTCCCCAGTACAGACTGATGAAGTGCTCCGTCTGCAGAGGGTGCAGGAGGAGGTTAGGATCATGAATCACTGTGTTTCCTCAAGAACCTCACATTTAGAAAAAAGGGATAAGAGGAGACCTTGAAGAGGTCGTAGATGTCGGCCAGGTTCTCCGGAGAGATGCCAACGTCTGGAGTCACCACTCTCAGCTGACGGGGGAGACGGGGGAGACGGAGGGGTGAGTGCACGAGTTACAAACATTTCTTTGATGAACTCTGAAACATTCAGAATCTCTGTCTGCTCACAGCGTTTTCTTTGGTGGTGTCTTCATGAGCCTGCAGCACTCGGATTCTGTGTCGACAGCGGAGCCTCTCGATCTGCCTCACGGTCAGGTCTCCGAATTTCTAAACACAAAACGAAAACACGAGCAGCCAAATGAGCCTCTTAACATAAACTGTGTAAATTAAGGGCCGATATCTTTCTGAACTGTCGGAGGCGCCTCACCTCGTAGGACTCATTGATGAGGTCGGTGATGTTTGCGTGCTTCACAGGCAGGATGTCAGTGTCACAGCCGCCGCTCTCCTCTGCAGCCGGCGGGGAGGACGGACAGCAGGACGAATCTTCGCTTCCAACCTGGTCCAGAAAACTGCAGAGAGCAGAGCAGTTTAATATTGTCTCAAACATAAAAACAACCCCACTCGCTCCAGTCAGAAGTCTTGAATGAATTACAGCTCATGGCGTAACAGGAGAGGTTTGTTTACATCAACCCGGCTCCTCTGTGATTGGCTGTGCCTCTTGTGATAACTTAGAGGGATTTAAAGGATGTTCTGCTCCATTACCAAAGAAAAGCCTCAAGGAAGCAGTCAGAGGAAGAACCAGCAAAGCTTCCTTGTTCCTGGCTGCTGTTTCACAAGTGCTGGACTGATATTTAGGGACTGCTGACTGTGAAATCACTAGAGCCTGCAAATGTCACTACAGCATGTGCTAGAAAGCAGCTCCCAGTGCTGTGATGCTGCAAAGCTTCACAAAGTTCAACAGTTCAACCTACTGCAGACACAGAAATGTCCAAGTCTTCTTATGAGCGTACCTGAAACCATTTCATCTAAAGGTTTGTGCACAAGAATGAGCGCCATAGATGATAGTGTTTTCTTTTATGATGCAGTCGTAAAAACACACCGACACACAAACGTACCTCGTGAGAATCATGAGCGCCTGTCCGTCGTCCGTGCTGGCGGAGAGCTGGGCAGCGTTGGCCTCCAGCACGGCCAAACCCAGCTGGAAGATGGCTTTGATTCCGTGAAAGAAGAAGGAGTCGACCACGCAGACGGCGCTGTGGAAGGGGAGGACGCTGAGGAAGAGGGTGAGGAACCAGGAGAGGGAGACGGAGGAGAGGGAGGAGAGGTCTGGAACGTGTTCGGCCAGTTCTGGCAAACGCTCCCTGATCAGCTCCTCAAACACTGACTGGTCCACCTGAGCTCCTGCACGGGGAATTCAAACAGGCATTAAGCGTCTGTGTGTGTGTGTGTGTGTGTGTGTGTAGGGGTAACTCGAGCACAGAAATATCTAAACTAGAAATTCTGATACAATATCTGGATTGTTTCAGTGTTTTTCTGCTGAAGGTTCTTCTTCTGCAGCCCTGCATGGTCGGGCACCAGTGTGCATCACCAGGGGGTCCCTGAGATCCTCTGACCCTCAACTAGAAACAAAAGGTGATCGTGCGTTTGAAGAGGAGGCTCCAACATTATGGAACAGACATTAGATCTCATATTTATTCAAACTGGCCTTTTCTTCCTCTCCTGCTGTCTAATTCATGTGATCGAGGTGTTTTTAAATCTGTTTTTATGATCTTATTCATGACTTTATCATATTTACTGTTCTTTTACTCCTGTAAAGCTCTTTGTGACATTGTTCTGTGAAAAGTGCTGCACTAAACAAACTTTACTTTCTTACTTCAAACAAATGTTCTGACATGTTCACTGTTGTTTCAACACAAGTAGCTGCACAAATATTTGGTCTAAAATTGGCTGAATGACGACTGAAGTCAGAAACTGTCTGATCAAAGAATAAGCAACAGTTGATAGTTTTCAGATGAAGGCATGTCCGGGAGCTTTAAAGGAATATTTCAGCATCTTAATATTGTCAACAAACCCCCCCCTGGAGACCAAAACAATAGTTTTATCCTTTTCAAAACATAAAAAAAGGCTTGGGACACACAGTGGAACGTATTCCTTCATCACAAATGTGCTTCCACAGACGTCAGCAGCATAAACTCACTGGTTTTCTGTCTCTTCTGTCACGGGGTCGGGGAAATTGCTGACGCCAATAAAAAGATATAATAAATCAAACCTTTTAGTTTAAATGCAGTGAGTCTTTGCTCCACATATAAATTCTTAGAACACAACCGCTGCCGATTCAGGGGTGAAAAGACGCTCTGAATTGTCTGGACGTTAAAAGGAGGAGGAAATTGCTTCAAATGAACCTCACATGTCTTAAATAAACAAGCGCCACAAACACAGGAAATGAGCTCTTGTTTTAGAGGACAAAAATACGCCTTTGGGTTGGATTTTTCTGAGAAGCAGCAGCTCAGAACAAACAACCACTGCATAAAACAGTCGGAGGGTCGTTTGCTCTTTAATGGTTCAGCAAATTACACTGTGGTTACAGGACGTTATATAATTTGTGTGTTTACGATGAAGAGGAAGCTGCTAAACGCTTCGTCGCTCTCCTCCTGTCTGACCCCTGACCCCTGACCTCTTACCGATCACCCTGCGGTTGAAGTAGTCGGGCAGCATCCTCTCACAAACAGCCACCAGCAGCCAGAAAGCCTCTTCTTCTTTGGCGTAGAGCAGCAGCACCGACGCCAGGATGTTCATGGACTGGACACAGAGAGACGCTGTTAAAAACTGTTTAAACCACCTTGATTTAGTCGCTCACATATCTTTAAACCTTGTTCTCTTCCTTCCCTCTCGTTCCAGGGTTCATACAAACAGATTCAAGGACTTCTAAGTACTTTTTCAAGCACTCTCTTTTGTTATTTTCAAGGATGAAGCTGTTTTTCCTCCACAATCGGCAGCGAGAGGGTTTGTACACTTGGAGCACGAAGGGAGCCGATCAATGATCACGATCAGTCTCTATTTAGTGAAAAACAACCTTTTATTTTGGGTTGACATGTTTTTTATGTTTCATGTTTTATCCATCTCATTACAGAGATCTGACATATGAGATCTTGTCATGTGTTGTTATCGGGGCCAGAAATGTCACGTCCCTTGAAATCTATAACATTTAATGTGAGAATTAAAGGCTGATTTTCACCCCTGAGGGAAAGTTGAAGAAACAAACTGCAACTCTTCTGTTTTTTAATTTCAATTTCAATTTTTTTAAAGACGGAAGTTAGAAAACGTCTGATTTTCAAGGTGTTCCAGGATTTCAAAAGCCAAATTCAAGTACTTCAAGCACCTCCAGCTCCTTGTGTGAACCCTGTTCTTAGTGCACCAGCATATACCATCTATCTATCTGTCTGTCTGTCCATCAGTACAGTATGGAGTCTCCATCAGTAGGTAAAGTCAGTGTACTAGTACACTCAGTACTCACATCTAAATGAAATGTCTTGTTTAGCCTCACGTGTCCTCTGACTGTAACCACCCACCTCTGAAACCAAACCATGAGCTTCTACTTCTCCTGCCACATCACCATCCAGCACAGCGCTCAGATCTCCAGGCCCTTACCTGGCAGTATCCGATCTTGGGGTTGCGGTGAGCGTAGGCGGTGAGGACGCGTCTCAGGGCGGCGATGCCGGTGGGGTTTTGAAAGGCGGGGTGGTCCGGCAGGGAGCGGTGAAGGTCCCGCTCGATCTCCTCCGTGGCCAGGTTGCTCTGGCCCATCGACTTCTGCACCTGGCTGGCGTAGTAGCCCTGGTGGGCCTCGAGCTCTGAGGATGCATCTGCACAAAGCAGACGTGGAGATACGGTCAGTAAGCAGGTCAAAAACAGCTTCCTTCTTCTTTCTAAACAGCCTCAGCCTCTATGACGGTAGTTTATGGTGACTCATTATCCATCTGTGGCATCTTCAAGCCTCTTCAAGTTGGTTTTCATGTTCAAACCAAAAGCAGAAACAGATGCTGAGCATAAACGGCTCATTTGATGACATTTGATAACCCAAATAAACCAAAACCTGCAGGACAGAGACCACCGGCCTCCTGAGCTCTCTCACCAACATCAAACATCACATAGACGTCAGAGTCCAGCCAGCGAGGTGTTCTTCTGCTCTTCACTGCTCTTTTCTGCATGTAGGAACGAGCTTATTCTCTATTTATAAACCCCGGCTCTGCATGCAGTGTTTTATATTACACCAACACTCCCCCTCAGACGTTTGGGCACCAGAAGAGAAAGACTCAAAGGGGAGAGTCAGTGTTTATAGATTAATGTGCAAAATATGACCAAACAAAAGCATAAATCTTTCTTTTCCCTTCAATTAGAAGATCTCATTCACACACTCGGCGATGAAACAGTTCATAAACCAACACAAGCTGTCCTATATGTCAGATATTTAATTCTTCTTTATATTTATATTGTAACATAAATATACGATAATATGAGAATATTGCAAAAAAACCCACTAATAATCAGTTTCTTTGAGGTTTTGTCCCCAAAGTCTTTTTTTGTTCCTCGTTCAGTTTCGGTTCCAAACACGTGTCCTTCCTCAGTGAGAACGAGCTGAGGAACTGACAGCCGACCGAAATAAAAGCTGCCGGTTTGGTTTTGACTTAAAAAAGGAGCTGCAGCAGATGGACAGAAGAGGATGTGACGCTCCGCCATGTTCAAACCCACATCCCTGTGCTCCTGTCTCTGTGAGGACCCTCCAGTGACGACGGGCCTGAACAGTCCAGCTTTTAGGATTTAGGCTTTTTTAAGCTTAAAGAGATGAAACCATGCAACAATCGCAGTTTTTCTTTGTAATCTCACGATGCAGGAAACATCATTTTGGCGTTTCCTCGTCAGATGACTGCACCAGTGTCACACAGTGATTCACGCTCTTAACGCAGCAAGACATTAACTTTAGCCTCGTTGAGCATCATTGTCGTATTTTAGTCACTAGTTTGCGCCTGTTGTGAACTTATCTTGTGCTCTGCAGAGCGTAAAATCCATCATCTTTGCTTCTCTTAACAATTCACCAGCACCATTCATGTAAATGAAGGTGCATTAAACGTTGGAAACACAAACAAACAGCACCAGTTTCATTATAATCTCTTCTTTTGTCCATTTTGTCCCACTGACTATAAAATAAACCTACACTACAAATGTTATTGAGTGAATTATTGTTCCGATCATGATCTAACCTTAAACCTTAAACCTAAATCCTGACCCTAAAACGGATCCTTGAAGAAGTGAGGTCTGGTGTCTAAACTCTGGTTCTCACACAGGCTCCATCATTTCAGCTGCCACCTTCATGTTTCTGGCTCTCTTACCAGATAGCGTCATCCACAGCTCCCCTCGCAGTGACTCTGGGATCCCCATGGCAACAAGTCTTTGGATCTTCTCTGTGCGAAACATGTGGACGCCGCGACCGAACTCCAAGAAATGATCCTCCCACAGCCGCTCCTTCACCGGCTCCATGCTCTGATACCAGCACACAGATTCAGAGACAAACATGTTAGTGGAGAAACAGCAATACTCCAACTGCAGCACTGTTAAACCTGGGGGACTATTTGTGTAAACAAAAAGAACCGAATTCAAACCCACCAGATTCTATTGACAAAAGCAGTAATTTTACTACACAGAGCATGTGAGTGGCTCGTCTACCACTGCCTCGATGAGTCAGTTTGTTTCTGTTATTATGTGTCACAGAAATATCAAGTTGTATCAGAACTAACCCTTTAAGACACCAAAGTCACTGAGTAACACAAACAACCTAACTGATTGAGACAGCTGTAGACCAGCCACTACGATGTTAAATCGCTGTTTTTGTCACTGGAGTCTGGTGGCTTGCTAAGGACTCATATAATGATTAAACAAAAGAGATCTTCCAGGTCTCTCTCTGCAGGGCTCCTTTCTGTAATGCTGTCAGACACTTTGAATAACAATCTGAGCCTGTCAGTGCCAAAAACACTTTTAGTGGATGTACTTTAATCTTGGTGCCTGACGGTTACACGGCTGAGATGTACTGGACCAGTTACAAAAGGTTTTGTGTAAAAATGAGGCCCAGTTTATCCTGTAACTTGAACACATGAAAATGTGAGTTGGACTTTTACCTTGTTGCCGTTGGTTCCTGGTTTGTTTTGGTGGAAGGCCGTCATCAGAGCCTCGCTGTTGACGGTGTTTCGCAAAACCTGCTCTTCTATCTCTTCTTCATCCGAGCACCCAGTGTCGTAGTAGAAGGTGTAGTACGGCGTCGGGGAGCTCTGGGGGAAAATATCAGACATGTCAAGCTCCAGAGTTTGACTTCATGATCAGATGTTGTTTCGAGGGTCACATTTTACCACAAAACATCCACATGAACCCATTCAGAATATTCTGAGACAAATAAACTTGAAACCATCACACGCACCATACTCCTCTTGCTGCCTCTCTTGCTGCGGAACATGGACTGTTTCCACTGCAGGGCTCTGAGTCTGGAGTTCAGGTTCTCCACCAGCTCGTTTCTGTCCTGCAGCTCGATCAGCTGGAAGGCCTTCTTCGTCCGAATACTCACTATGACGGGGTTGGGAAGGATGCTGGTGCTCTCGGCCTTTTCTATGGACAGCACCTGAGAGAGTGTGGAGGAAGCAGGGCATCAAAACGTGATGAAAGGAGAAAGAAAAGGAGGCTGGTTCCCACTGCTTGTGTTGGAAGAGACACTAGAAACTGCCCTCATAACTTTTTGTGGTCATATAGCAGAATTTCAGGTCCACAACCAGTTATCATAGTTCAAATTGAATTAATTTTGCTGCTGGATTTTCATTTTAGAAAAAAAACATGCAACTAACAACAGCTATTGCTCCTGTATTTGGGCAAAAAAGACACCTTTTCCACCCATTTTTGGATTTAATTCCACAAAATCACCAATAAAAATCAGTAAAACCTACAGATGAGAGAGGCAGACAGATTCACAGTTCATTTATCTCGCTGGATCACTTACAGTAAGTGGAGCACAGCCTTTGAGATGAGAAAAAGTAAAAGTAAAAGATCTGCAGTAGTAAAGGAGAGGCTAAAGAGGATCTGGAGGAGCAGAAGAGGAATTATGCCTCATTCACAGTGACAGATTGGCGGGCAGATTTGATTAGATTCTTTTGAAGACAATGCTTCGACAGAGAAAAGAGGAAACGGGCGATTAAAGTGCAGCAGAGGGGGAAGAAAGTATTCATGAGTCATATTGTTGGTGCTAATCTCCACTTCTCATAACGAACTAAACTGAGAACGACTGTAGAACAAATAATGAAGAGCTTCAATCATCCAGCTTCATTCTCACACATGGTACCACTGCAGAGACTTCACTCCTGTTACTACGAGGCCACATGTGGCTGATAATGTGCAGCGATCTGGTCGTTATCGTCATTAATGACCACATCAGGTCACCCTGAGGGAGTTCGCTGACTCCTCATACATCATTTAAGGGCTTTAAGGGACAAAAGGTGCACTGTTCTCACGTGACACAGGAGCTTAACTTAGTTCACTAATTTCACAGTAGCCGTTTATTCTCCTGAAGGCCGAAGGCCACTTTCACTACTGCAGTAGATAACCACCCCCCCTCCTCTGCACTGGAATGTGTTAGTGTGAAAACATCACCAGCCACATGAAACCAGCCCATGTGTTACTCTGTAACCAGCAGCTGGAAGAGTAAACAGAGGCCGCTTAAGAAACATCACAGGAAATAAAAGCTTCCTACAGAAACTTTCTGATAAAGAGAAAAGAAGATTTTGTTAAAAATGACTTTCAGAGCAGGTTTTACATTTTGTTTTACAGTGTAATGTGTAATGTGGCCTGGTGTCCCCTACAAGGGGCGTGTGTTGAGAAAGAAACTTAGTGATGTGTTCCCTAAATATTACAGCATTTGTTCTGTGATGAGGAGGAGGAGGCCTCACTGAGGCGGACATGCAGGCACCGTACCTCTGAGAGGGGGATGAGCAGGACGCAGGCGCCTTCCTCTCGGCTGGAGAAACACAGGTAGCTGTCAGTGGTGTAGAGCGTCCCGGCCGCGTGGCAGCGAGCGTGGGGAGTCCACACCGAGCAGGAGGCCACCTCGTGGAGTCTTTCGCCGCGAGGAAGCCGAAACAGAGCCAGGACGTACTCCCTTAACGCCTGCTCCTCTAGGATCCTGGGGGGGGGTGACACACAGACACAGCTCGGAAAACAGCTTCAGTCAGGTCTGCAGGAAAACGTCTTAAAGTTGACCACTGCAGTGAGACACATTCATCTTTTTTTAACAGGTGGGTTTACAGAAAAAGAGCTGCTCTTTAAAAGGAGCTCTCAAAGAATCCCGGCAGCAACGAGGATTCTTCCTACGCCCCCAAAAGAGCAGCTGAACACCCCCTGAAGATCTGAAGATCTCCCACGTCTGACCCCCATCAGCCACCAGCAGCTACTGGTCAACAACGTCGTGTGATTTCTTTATTCCATGTTTGTTTCAAACAAACCCAGTGTGGACACTCGTGCTGCATGTTCTGGGATGTCTGACCAGCCTTCATGGAAACAGAGAGTACATTTTTGGGGTTGCAGAGTCATGTATGAGGCGATTCCTGCCCAACTTTTGAGAAATTAGGTCCTCGCTGTTACTGTAGTTACTCTAAAATGCAACACACAGGCCCTTTGTGTATCTATGGATGGATGCGGAGGCAGATCTGGACCGGGGGCTCTGCCTACAGACGGTCATGACAGGAAGTGTACTGCCCTGCTTGACGAGAAGCCAAAGTCTGGTTTGAGCCCCGAGGAGATGATTTCAGTTTTAAACACAGTGATTGTTTTGTTTTTCTCTGCACTGTGACACAAATGACTTAATTCCCCTCTCAGAGAGACGCTCACACAGCTCAGCTATGGACGGATGGACAGTACAATGAATAATGGAGGATATGCACAGTAATGTCTTTTAACATCGATATGAGTCCCTGGTGTCCACAAACTAACCTCTCTCTCGTCGTCCTGCTCCGTCTCTCACTAAATATAAACGCCTGGTTTAGTTTGGGCCCTGTTTTTGACGTCACGTGCAGAGATCTTTTGAACAAATGGCCTTGTTCAGCGTCAGCGTGTTGCTCAGTAATGTGTTTCCTCTTGGGAGACAGCAGAGCTGATGGAGTGGTTTGGCAGCGCTCGCTGAAGGAGCTGACCAATCAGAGCAGACTGTGCAATATGAGACAGATAATGTGTTTTTGAGCATATAAACAGATTCTAGTAGGACCCCCAAATACAAATATAAACCTGAAAAGGAGCAGAATATGTCTCCTTTAAGTCAAAAGGGCAAGTGAGACGAATGGAAAAAATTGTTTTTGAGCGACAGAAAACGTTCAATGTGCAGAAGGACTTCACAGAAGGTGGTAAAAACGCCGGTGTGAGGTTTACTTGGCAGAAACAAATGGTTTGTGGGTTATTACTTCAGGTTTTTTAAACCAGCACAGCCTCAGTTAATAAGGTTTCAAAAAGATGTTATCTATTAACCATCCTACAACCAAAACTGAGACTGCAAAGAAAGTGAAACAAGCACCTGCTGCTGCTGTTTAAAACGTATTTACAGATCTGTGTCAGCCAAGTGATTCTATATATATAGAGAGAAGGGCACAGTGTCTTTAGGAGGGTTATAGGGGAGGATGAAGGGGATGAAGAGGAGTGGTGGATTATTCATACTTACTATCTTCTTCCCACATTTTACTGCCTTTTTCATTCGTTATGTTTGTGTTTTCACGTTCATCCACCGTTTTGTCTGCATGGGGATTTGCAACTTTATTTTTTTCTCTTCTTTTTTTTTTTTTAACCTATTTTGGACTCTGTAATTTCTTCTTCCGTTTTTCAGCTATCACCTCAACCCCATCTACTGCACAAACAATGACACATTCACAGGTATAAAAAAAGAGAACTTGTGGTCTGTCATACATCTGCCCTGCTGCTCAGGTGCTTTATTTGTTTTTACATAGACAGAAATAAGTGAGGGAAGAACGCTGTGAGCTAAAGTGGCATAAAATGTTTGTGCAGTCGACGTCGCTGACTGTGAAAACGTCTGGTAACGAAACTAACAGAAAAACAAGACACAACACATCAGGATATCAGACGTGTGTGTGTGTGTGTGTGTGTGTGTGTGTTATCTCTCATCTGTTAAGGCTTCTAAAAATGTCTTCAGCTACAGAAACTGTGTCTCTTTTTTCATGGGAGATTCTCTCAAGTGTGACTGTAAATACACCTCAGGTTATAATTCATCAAACCTCCGACACATCCTGTGTCATCAGGCGTTATTAGGCTGTTCTCTGTCAGTCCACATTGGTAAAGGATGCCAGAAGCAGCACTGACCTCTTGGTGATGCGTGTGGGCTGCTGCAGGACTCGGTCCAGCTCCAGGCCTTCGCTGTCCAGCAGCCGCCTGAGGGCAATGTCAGCCAGCTGACCTATGACCCCGAACGCCTCGCCCAGGTTCAGGAACATGGAGAAGTCCCTCTGCCGCTGCCGTGTGCCGACCCGGATCGCCTCCGTCATCAGACCGGCGGAGACCCGCTCCAGCCGTGTCATCTCTGCCCAGGGGATCACGAACTTCACTGGGGAGGAGAGAAGAAGGTAAAATAGCTTCTTCAGACTGAGATCAGATTTAAAAGTAGGAAAAAATCAACTCAATTGCTGTTGTGGAAAAGTTTCTTGCATATGAAGACAGTGTTTGCCTACAAAATAACTTTATTATTAATGAACTCAAGCTCTTGTCAGTCAAAGTTTTTCAGGTAAGGTGAGAATTGTTTAAGAAGAAACTGATTATTCTGCATGAATCTTCCAAAGGACACTTTAATCATCTTCCCATTGACATCCATTGTAACCCAATGTAAAAGCAGCAAGCCACAACCTTTTCAAACACACACGTGGGTGTAATTGTTCAAACTTTGTAACTAAGATGTAGGGAAGGAGCCCCTGACTGACTGATTTCAGAGCCCTCACTTTAGTATACAGACCTTCCTTCCCCAGCAGGAAGGAGTAGAAAGCCATGTGGTTGATGCTGAGGTAGAGGAAGCCCTGCCGAGGCACCCGTCCCTTCCAGCAACAGCAGGAGTAGTACGTCACCAGCTTCTCCGACGGAGGGAGGCCAAAGTGCAACTCGAACTTCAGCAGCGCCTCCCTGAACTTCTCCGGGTCCTCCTCCTGGGCGGCCTGACGCCCCCGAACCTCCTCCGCAATAAGGCCCTAAAGAGGAGGGAGCGTAGCAGAGCATCACTAAAGGATTTAAGTTTTCATCATCATATAATCCCAGTGAGGCAGATGTTTGACTTTGATCCAACAAATGCCTCAAATCCTTTTTAAATCCACAGGAAAATCTTTGTCAGCACGTCTCTGAATCTGTAATAATCCTCCGACAGGATTCGTGGCGGCGCGGGCAGGTTTCCCACCTTGACTTTTCCTTTGACAAAGCTGGCAACATCCTCCTTGTTCTCAAACACAGACAGGGAGTGAAGCAGGTTGTGGACCAGCCAGTCCCAGTGCTTGTTCACCTCCTCTACAGCAGCTCCTGGCAGGCAAACAGACAGACAAGTCCCAGGGGGGGAGTTTAACAGCTGTGACCCGTCTGATGAGTCAGTACAGAAAAGCAAACAAAGCAAAACAAACCAAGAATGGAGGAAAAAAAAAAAACAGCAGAGTGTCTGAAGTGAACTGATAAAACAAGAGAGCTGAGAGAAAGACAGGACGGTGGAGAATTGATGGTTCAGCTCACCACTGGCGATCACCCAGCTGATCTGGGAGCCGGGAACCTGGAGGAGGATTCGGAAGGGCGTGACCCTGGCATTGGAGTCCAGCACTGTGTCCAGAGCCCCCACCAGCAGACCTGCAGAGACGAAGAGGCGAAGAGGATCAGAGAACCAGCTCAGGAAACTGTGCACCATTTAGTGTGTTTGCGGTTTTCTAGTCAGAACTATAATTAGCTACCCGAGGCACCGCGAACTCAGATTAGCAAACAAAGTAAGATAAAAACCAGAGAACAAGCTGGTGGCAGAACACGTGTGCACACCTCTGTGACTACAGCAGAGCTCACACACACACATGCTGACTACATTTTGTGGAACTCACTTCGATTTAAATATCAATTTCACTTTACTGTGATCTCATTTTGTCATCATAGACAAAAACTAACCCGACGGCAACTCCAACACCTTAGAAAGTGGAAAGAAAGGCGAAGAGTTCACACACAGACGGTGATATTTCACAGCTGGATGACAGAAACACACCAGCAGACCTAAAGCAGGCAGAGAGGTTTGGACTGGAGCCACAAGACAACAGAAGACATTACGTTTGTTTTTCTACATCGATAAAGTTCTTATGTATACATTTAATTCTGCTATCTGCCCTGATTTGTTAACTATACGGGGCTGTACAGGCTAATCTTACACCATTATAATATCATTACTGTCATCATCTATAGTGTTCTTAGTGATATTAGCAGTAACATTAGTTATTGTACATTTTCATACTGCTGGTGTCAAAGTTAGGTGATTAAACTGCACCTGCATCCACTGTGTGGCAAAACGTGCCTTAATATGAATGAAAGCTTGTCCAGACGGGATGTCGGCCATGTAAACCTGAAAACTTATTTGCCAGTGTGCAGATGTGTTTCACTCAAAGGCATGAACACATTACAGAGTCACTGCGAGCAGTTAAACTCAGGAGGCACAGCGGAGAGGAAGGAACGAACCCTCATCACAGTTTAGAAGAGTCGAGTGTGAAAACAGCGACTAGAGACTGACCACAAACACACAGACGTGCATGTTCTGAACGAGCTGAAGCTGCATCATCTTTGTAAACCACTGCTAATCAGAGTCACGCTCCCCAGATAACATCTCTCTTTGTA
This sequence comes from Pempheris klunzingeri, assembly GCF_042242105.1. Taxonomy (NCBI): domain Eukaryota; kingdom Metazoa; phylum Chordata; class Actinopteri; order Acropomatiformes; family Pempheridae; genus Pempheris; species Pempheris klunzingeri. The sequence continues at coordinate 24,681,898 of NC_092021.1, forward strand.
GCACTTGACATTAACATAACATAACGACTTTCTCTCATGTGCGTCGAGCCCAAACTAACTGTATAACAGCTGTGTGATAAGTGAACAACAAGTCTTTTTAAGGGAGACTTGCAGCAGCTTCACTCTTTATGTATTTTGTAAATGAGTGATTAATATTTGACACCTGTGCAACATGAAGCAGCAGCTAAGATTAACACATTACCACATTAACCCCATCTACCGTATTTATACAGTTAGCTTTACAGTGAACTTTGCATTGAAACATCAGCAATCAAACATGTATGTGATTCACAAACAAACATTTTAAAAAGGAAGCTTAAACTTGATATTAAAGGAAGAATCCGACCCTGGCGTTTTGTGTGGGGGCCTAAAAACACACCTGATCATTAAAAACAGTGTTTTAATGTTGACATGAAGTTGTTTCACTGCTCAGTTCTGACGTGTGGACAAAGAAAGTGCTGCATGTTTTCCTACCACACTGTTCACTAGAACACCAGATGCTCTGGTGATGAAGAAGTGACTGAAAAACAGGTTGAGCGAGGCTCTGATGGCGGCCTTCCCCCTAAACAAACCAGGAACCAACAGCAGCAACAACACAGACCGGAGTCTCACATTTTCAATAATGATTGATTGAAGAGTTACAGGATAACTCGAGTAGCTGGTTGCTACAAAATCACTGAGAACAGGCTGCAATATAATCATTTGGGCAACTGCACCCGATCAAAGTACGTCCATTAAAAGTGTTTGATCCACTGACGGGCTCAGAGTGTTGTTCTGAGTGTGTGACAGCATCATGGAAAGGATCCCTACAGAGAGAGACCTGGAAGATCCTTTTGGTTTAACCACAAACGGCCGTTGTGTCCCGCTATTCAAACCCACCAGACTCCATTGACAAAAACAGCTATTTTGGCTGGTCTACAGCTGCTTCCATCAGTTCATTAGTTTGTGTTACACAAGTATGAGACACCAGCAACTACAGTGCAAAATGACTGTTTCTGTCAATGGAGAGCGTTCATTTAACCCTTTGTTGACTGCTGTCACGAATTCGCTTCAAACCTCTTCCGGTCTTGATGCAGCTGAGGTGGCCTCTGCATCCCACTAATGCCGGTTGAGGCATCTTCTACGTATACAGTATATATACATAGATGCATACATACATAAATAAATATATATATATATATTCTATGCGCATATACATATATATTTTATTATACTAGTCTATGCTATGCTATATTCAAATTAACAATCTCCACTTCATTTACCATCTGCTTGAATGCAAAAACACAAATCATTAATTTTTTTATGTAATTGTAAATAAATTCAGGCAGTAGAGGGTTAAAGTTATCGTTTCAAATGGCTATGAGCTTCATATCCCAAACTGCAAACACTGATCTTGTCCAAATAACAGTAAAAACATAAGCTCTCCTCTTCCACGTTTCAGTGGACTGAATACTGATGTTATGAATGATGCACACTGAAAGCTCCTCTGTCCTGTTTCTCACTGAGGACTTTTCTAACTGTGGTTTTACTTCAGGCTCTGGTGGCTCTTATGGTGGCCTACTAGTACACTGCAGGTTTGACACTCAGCTTTATTTTGCTCTATTTTCTGCTTCCAAAGGCAGCGTTATCAGCCAGATCAGCCCAACCTACAATCCTGCATTTCAGAGTCGTGAGTGAACAAGATGGGTGCAGGCGGGTCTCCGTCTCTGTTTATCAGAGCCCTCTGCAGCCTGGCACACACAGGAGAGGAGATATACGTCCACACCGAATGATACATGGAGAGAAGAAGAAGAAGAACCAGTATCAGTCCTCCCACATTCTGGACGCTGAGTGTGTTGTTTAACTCAACAGCTTCAGGGTTGGCAGCCCATAAAATCTGCAGTGAAACTACAGTGACACTGCCAAAAAGCTGCTAACCCTGAAAGTATTTCATCAGAAGGGGATTCACTAGAGACCGTTCTAGTCCTGTGAGAGACTAAATGCTGCGGCTTTTCCACCTTTGGAAAGTCCACTGTTTGTTAACGTCGTGATGCTTGAAGTCAGAGTATGTTTGACACCGATCAGCAGCATGAAACGTCGTCTGTCTCGAGCCTAAAAATCCAGAGGTGTCGTGGCTTTTCCTGCGAGCAGGTGGAGCAGAGCGGAGATAACATCTCCGACAAACAGGCAGCTCTGGCTCTCAGCCAGGCGTTAAAACCACATCTCAGAGTCAAAGCCGGCCCGCCTGAAGCTGCGACCGCGGCAGCCTGGCAACGCAAAAGCCCTCCATCTGTCACCACAAAGCCCAGAAGGGGTTTACACGAGTCAACCCTCCAGGAAAGGGAGTCGTGGTCACACCGCTGTGGAGACATAAAGGCTTCTGTCAACCTTTGTGACGCCTGCAGGAAAGAAGCAGATCTACTTTCTGTCTGAAGACTGTTGTTGTAGTTTAACGCACCGAATGATGGCTAATATAGAAACTTTAAAGAAAAGCAGAAGGTGGACTTTACAGAGAAAAGTATTTGGTTGGAAATAAGAGCAGGAGACTGGTATGAAGGGCCGATGAGCCGCAGATGTTCAGCTGCCCAGCCCTTCTCAGAAATCCTGCTGAAACTATGTCATTACGGGTGTGATGGGGCTGGAAAGTTTGTTTTCACAGCTCCGAGACTCCACTGATTTTCAGTTTCTGCTTTTATCTTTACAGCTGGAAGCATAAAAAAAAAAAAAAAAAAAAAGCCTGAGCCATAAAAGAGAGAGCTCTGCTCCACGTTGTTTCTTCCGCCTGTGTGGCAGGAACGCTTCGTTAGTTAATGTTGAACGATGTGACAACAGGACTTGACCCTTCACCCGCCTCGCTACGAGAACAGCGGGAACAAACACATACATTAAGTAAACCCCGGCCAGGAAGTTCCTACTATTCTATTTTATGAGCAGAGATCTGCCCTGGTTTCTCCACAGGAAACAAGGAAGAGCACAAAGAAGAGGCCGGTCGTATCAACCTGGTTTAGTGATAACGTCGCATAAATCTACCCCACGAGGCGAATGAGAGTTGTCAGCAAAACCTGTTGGACTGATACGAAGCACGGGGAGGAAGTGAGGCGGAGGAAACGGCGGCAGGCCATCCTGGAGAACTCTGGGAAACAGTCAGACGGGCTGCAGCTGCAACAAACACCTCGTCGCAGATCTGAAGATCACTGAACACATATTTTTACCAGCTTCTGCACAGTGATCCTGTCATATTTACAGCATCAACGTCTCCTGTAGGCTCACAAGATTGTTCCTCTTGAATATCACACTTAGTGTTGAAGCATGGGATTCTATATATATATATATGCCCCTTGTAGCACTGCCACAATTCTTATTAGACATGTGAGTCATGATAACATCAAACACAGCTAGTTTGTAGGTTTCCAGTGAATATTTTAACAAATTAAACACATCAGCAAGAATAATAAGAGACCCACAACTAAATAATATGACTTGTGTTGTATAATCAACAGTCAAACTCCAAAGATTTTGCATTTAAAAAGTGGAAAATCCTCTTTCTATGCTATGAATCCATGAAGCCTGAGTCCAGTTCAGCTGATTCAGACTGAATCTGTTCCATAAACCTGGTTTAAATAGAGTACCAGTTAAAGTAAGATCCCATCAAGTCAGAATAAAGAGAGGTAAGATATCTAAGTGTGCAGTTAATCAAAGTTAAGTTAATCAAAAGTGAACTTGGCTCAGTTTGTCCCCGACCAGCAGGCGTGGCGGCTCCAGAAAGCCCCTCTCTGCTGCTGATTTCACCCCGGAGGCCTCTGAGGAACAGGTTTTCTACGTAGGAGGTGAGAAGTTTCAGACTAAGTTTGAACCAAACTACAGACAAACTGTAGTTGAGAGCTGGAGCCTGAAAACTGACTGACCCCGGGTCAGGTTTGGGGCATCAGTTGCCATAGTAACACACACACACACACACACACACACACACACACACACACACACACACACACACACACACACACACACACACACACACACACACACTTGAGTATCAGGAAGAGGGGCTTTCCTGTGATCCCTGTGGTTGGATTCATGAAGATCTCCCTGGGACGCCCCCTTTGGACACGCCCCCTTGTTTACCTGTGACCCCACCTGCCCCCCCTGTGGTCTCTCCTGCTTTTGTTGGTGACCTCTGACCCTGACAGCTGACTCTCTCTGTACTGTCCCTGTCCTATACCTGTCCCTGTCCCGCTGCCCCCCCCTGAGCCCCAGGTGTGTCTCTCTACCTGTGATCCTGCCTGTCGGCTCTCCGTGGCCTCTCCTCCTCTGCAGGAGGAAGAAGTCGTTGCTCCTCTCGGTCACCCAGAGCTTCAGAGCGTTTTTCAGCAGAACTTCCTCCGGCTTCAGCCACATTTCTTCCAGCAGGGAGGGACCGGAGGCAGCAGCCCCCCCTCCCTCGGTCCCGGTCTCGGTCTCGGTGTCTAAACCTCCTCCGGCTCGGCAGCGGCCTGCTCCGGTCCTACCGCGGAGGGTTGTCGGCTCTCTCCATGTTTGTCCTGCGCTCCCGACAGCTGCAGGTTTCGGACTTCCTCGCTTCACTTCTGCTGCTCACAGCAGCTGTACACACCAGCCAAAGATCCTCTAGTGACGAAGATGACTCACTCTGCACCAACACACTCTGCACTTTAAAAAAAAACACATACTTGATATTCCTCTACAAAATGATTTCACATCCCAGACTCACAATAAGAGGTTGTTTTTTCAGATATGTTTTGACTTTGACACTCTTGGTAATTGTTTGTTGTTAAATATAGAAGAATTTGAAAATACGAATGTGTTTTCTCCACAGACTTCCAGGATGTTTCAGCTGCACAATTTCTGCTTCCTTACTGTAAAAAAAAGGTTGTGAAAATAACCACAACGTGAATTCACTTTCACTATGAGTACATAAGATAAATAGAAAGAAATAAAGTAAAGAAACTTCTAACTATCTGGTAAAAGTCTCTTTAACTTACAAGCATAAATGTTATAATCAATAAAAACCCCTCCACTAGTTTATGAGAGACTTTAAAGCTCCTGTAGGAAGTGAAATGTTCCAACTTCAGCGCCTCCTGCTGGATGTATGTTTCATTTTTCTATAGACAAAAACTTTCATCATCAGAAGACTTTGAAAAGCACACACAGGGTCGCTTTAATATTGATTAACTGAACACTTAAAGCTACTTTGACAAATGTTTTGTGCTCCCCGGATGTAAAGTTTATCGGTAACACCACAAAGTAGACCGGAAGACCCATTAATGAAGAGCTACTATGATATTATATCATGACTCATTGGGGAATGATTGATTATGCTTCACTTACTAATAAATCCCTCATTACTTCATGAGTTATTCTACTTATTTCATGCCACATTACAAACTACTCAGCATGATTCACCACCTCACAACAACACAAGAACAGTACTTAAAGATGATCTAATGCTTGTTAACGACTCGTTTTTCTGCTGCTGACTCACATTTGATTCATTATGTCAGTACGTCAATATCTATTCACAGATATTTATGAACTAATCAGTGCTTCATTATTGTTGCCATTTTGCAGAGAAGAATGGCTTCACTTGACTGTAAATCTCTCAGTTTGATTTTTAAAAAAAATAAAAATTAAGGCTAAAATAACCACAAACCAAAAAAAGCAAACCTTTTATAACCTTTAATCATTTCACAAATAATTGCAAACTATAACATGATTTGTTGACCACAGAGGAGCTGCAACCACTGCAGAGCAAACATGTTCACATGCAAAGATATCACATAAACATTTGTGGCTCCTGAAAGCAGCGACAGAGTGAGAGCTCTTCGTTTTGTTTTCTTCTCTTCCGCATTTCACCAACTTTCCCTTCCGCCACTTCCGGCCAAGAGCCTCAGGCCTCCTGTGATTGGCTGCTTGAGCTGACACAGTCTTCAGGTGCTCAGTGCCGTAATTATCACACAAAGGCTCATTGTATGAATTCAGTCCATTCATCATTATGAGGGGAAGTAAAAAATAAATCATTTTCTGCTGCTGTTTGACTCAAAACAGCAAAACAAACAACATGTTACACATTTTACCTTTCAGGCCTTTAGCTGGTGTCGTGTAATACAATTAAAAGGAAAAAATATCTAATAAAATGAGTTGAAACCAGAAGACCAAAGCGGGAAAAACCTGAGAATAAAATTACAGCAATAAAAGAAACACAAAACAGCTGATTGTCAAATCCAAGATTCAGCGTTAAAGACACATTTAGGATTTTCTGATATAAATAATAAAGAAAAAAACAATGTATTTATGAAGAATTCTCAGAGAAATACACATGAAATATATTTCCTGACCGATTATGTGTCAGTAAGAAAGTTTTTCGTGCGATGGTGGTATAGTGGTGAGCATAGCTGCCTTCCAAGCAGTTGACCCGGGTTCGATTCCCGGCCATCGCAAAGCTTCTTTTGCACCGACTCATGGAGGAGACTGTGGCGGCCCTGAGGAGCTCCTCCAGCGGCTGGCTGGGAGAAGGAGACACATATCGGCTCCACTCTGTAATATATTTATTCACAGCAACATTTTCCTCACTTAACCCTTTCATGCACAGAGCTGTTTTCTTGTATATGCATGAGTTTTGATGGTATAGTTGCACATCAGGATGCTACAGTGAAGCTGCTGCATCATCTCATCCACTCAGAGTGAAACCAAGATGGCCGACAGACAGACAGAAACACAAAGTTGCTCCTTTGTTTCTGTTCAAACCTTCTAGAAAAAGAAACCCTGCAGGTAAGAAACATATGGGGACATCAGGTAACATCTAAGGAGTCGTGCAATTGCTAAATTTTCTAATGTAAAAGTATTGATTTTATATTGGGAGGACATTATGATGAATCACATGTCCACTGAAGTGCACATCATGCATCAGGAGCTGTATTTCAACTACTGGACATCGGGTTGAAAAAGAAAAGTTCAAATCTTGTTTTTCATGCTTAAAGAAGAATAAAAATCATAATTCAGGCATGAAAGGGTTCATGTGTTTTATATTCCCCCATGTGCGCATTGTTTCTGTTTTTATACATCATGTTTGAATAGAAACTACTTTTATATGTGCACTAGTTTATCATTTATTGTTTTATTGAACTTTTATGTCTGCTGATCTTTTACTTTCTTCTCTTCTCTTCTCTTAAATTCTTAGAATAGAAAATAGAAATGTAAATTAAATCCAGTCCCTCGTAGTGACTGGATCTTAAAGACAGAAACACCAGTTGTTCTATGTTACATGTGGGGCAAACATTACAATACATAAATACAGACAAAATTAATATTATTTGAACTACAATAAGGAAAATACTTTAAATAAAAGTCTAAACATAAATGAGTAATAGTAAAATAAATAATGACACCAACTGAACTGACTGAATTCAACCTTTAAGTTTAGGAAGAGCGTGTTTGGGAATATCAGCGAAATATCAGCAAAATATTTGCTGTTGCTGTAAAGTGCAGTAAGTAAAAAGAGGAACAAGAAAAGAAGAGGAAGTTAGAAAAGAACAAGTAAAACTGACAGGAGCTTAAATGAGATAAAAAACAGCTCAACGTGCCGTGTGACCGCTTTCAATAACAGGTTTAGCCTCACAATCAATGAAGTGGATAATAAATAATACACCGTCCACTTAATCTAAGGTTTCTGCACTGCACTTTTGTTCACTTTCGTTATGTTACTGGATCATTTACAGGCCACCGTTATTCATCTGAGGGTAAATGGTGTTCTGTTTACTCTATTAGATTAGATAACATGATTTATAGTAGTAAAATATGTTTGTGAATGTAAGTATGTGAGTGATAAACGTTGTTTACGCCCCAATAAATCCTCACAAATGGTGTGTGTGTGTGTGTGTGTGTGTGAGTGTGTGTGTGTGTGTGTGTGTGAGAGTGTGTGTGTGTGTGTGTGTGTGTAAACAGCACCTGTCTGGTTTCACTCTCTGCAGCCACAAACGGAATGCAGCGCTCCCGCTCCTTATATGGTCATATGAGCCTCGACAGGAAGTTGGTGTCACTTTTATTATGGTCCCCCGCACAAACTATCCGTTCCTCGTCTTTTTAAACAGAAATTGCAGCTCATAAAAGACTAGAAAAACACTGGAAAAACCTTTCCATAAGATATAAGTATTTATGGTGATTTTATTCTAACTCTTGGTGTATTATATGCTTATTTAAAAAAGTCAGAGTTTATTGTTTTCTGTCGGAATCAAACTGCTTGCGGTCCTTCTATTTCCGTGTCTGTCAGGACAGCGCTGGTGTGATTTCAGAGGAGGATTTTATCTGTCAAAATGCAGGTTGGTAAAGCTTATTCAGACTTTTAAACCCCCTGATTTAGCCTTATTGATCGAGGTGATTTAATATCTGTGGATGTCGGTGTTGTGTGTTTAGGTAATTTGAGCGTAGAGCTGTGAAACTTAGCTTTAGCTAGCTATAGCAGTTCAAATGTTAGCTTCGCTGTTAGCTCGCTTTAGTTAGTTCTCCGAAATGAGTCAACTGGTGTTTGTGTAGTCAGTCATTTAGCCAGAGGTGAATATTTTCTAAAAAGAAAAGCAGCAAACCTTCATATTTCAGGTCCTGAAGCTACTAACTTTCTAACAGTCTTTACTTCCTAGTTAAAAAAAGCCTTTAGCTGGTGTTGTGTAACATCCACAATGATCTATGTGATAAAACTAAAAGGAAAAATATATAATAAGATGAGTAGAAACCAGAGGAGGGATCAGCGTTAAGGACACGTGTAGGGTTTTCTGATATAAATACTAGTTCAACAATCAACAATCAATAGTTTTATGGAGAATTCTCAGAGTAAAGCACATTAAAGGCGTTTTCTGACTCATCATGTGTCACTCGGGTAGTTTCCTGTGCGATGGTGGTATAGTGGTGAGCATAGCTGCCTTCCAAGCAGTTGACCCGGGTTCGATTCCCGGCCATCGCATACTTTACTTTTACACCGACTCGTGGAGGAGACTGTGGGAGGAGGAGCTCCTTCAGCGGATGACTGCTCCACCCTCAGTGGGAGAAGGAGCCACATGTCGGCTCCTTCCCTGCTGCAGCTGTCAGACTTCATAAACCAGCACAGCTTCAAACCTACAATAATGACAGTGATGTTCACTAAAGGAATATCTTATCTTATCTTATCTTATCTTATCTTGAAATGAGCATTTCTTAAATAGAAATAATTTTAAAGATTTGATTTCGGAGTTTCAGGCACTTTGAAAGTGTTTGAGAAGTTCTTGAACTTTACTTGTAAAAAGCTGTATGAACCCAGAAATAGAAGAAAAATGCATTTTTCTACAAGTTCACGTTGGCATTTCAAATTTGGGTCCATTAGTTTAAACTGAAACTCGGCCTGCAGTCGTTTCCCACGTTGCTGGTGAGGTAGAATGACCAGAATCCAAGTAGAGTCTAACTTTAATTTCAGAGTTAGTCCAGCTTTATATGTAATACTGACACACATAAGTTGGTTTTATATATTTGGGGCTTAAACAAGTATTGTAAGCACCTGCTTTTCCTAGGTCATGGCTCATTCCTTGTTTAGTAAAGCAGAGTGAGTGTGTCCGAGTTTGCAAACTTGTGGAGCGAATTTGTTCGCTCAAAGATTGAAAAATAAATCTTTTATTTCATTGTGACATCTGGGTTTCACTCTCCTGCGGACCAAAACAGAACATGACATAAACAAAGGCTAAAAACAAACCCAGACTAACTGCTTGTGTGCTTGTATATGCATCGTTTTCTCCCCAGGACCCAAACGAGGACACAGAGTGGAATGATATCCTGAGGAAGAAAGGCATTCTTCCTCCCAAAGAGACCCCTAAAGATGATGAAGAGGAGGAGCTGGCCCTCCAACAGCAGTCTATCGGTAAGAGACAGAGTCTGGGATAAATATCAGGTTTTCTTTGTGGCTTAATGTTGGTAAAACTTTCTCAATTCACCCCACTGTGTTGGATTTATTTACAAAACTCATGTAAATTATACTAAACATAATGTCTAAACATATTTTGATTCCATTCAGCTGATCAGACTACTTAGAGAACATGTCTTCAGCTGCTGTGACTGTTGTTGTTGTTGTTTGTGTGGCCAGTTAAAACCTATGAGGACATGACGCTGGAAGAGCTGGAGGAGAATGAAGATGAGTTCGGTGAAGAAGATGAAGCTGCCATTGAGATGTACAGGTGAGTGGAGCTGATGCAGGTAGCAGTCTGGCTCACTGAGCAGCTCCCAGTCCAGTGCGTCATACATGAACCTCTGACACTCTGTGATAAGAGTCTGACCGAGACTCTGATGTGTCTCCTTACAGACAGAAGCGTCTTGCGGAGTGGAAGGCGACTCAGATGAAGAATGTGTTCGGGGAGTTGGGGGAGATCTCGGGGCAGGACTACATCAAGGAGGTCAACAAGGCCGGAGACAGCATCTGGGTGGTGCTGCACCTCTATAAACAGGGGTAGGTCATCCACTCCACTCCACTACTGAGTTAAGAAGAAATGTCTCATGACTGTTTTGATTTTGCTGTCTGATTTGAGTGAATTGACCCTTTAGATGATTTAACGTCTGTTAGGATTACAGTCAGTACATCTTCTCTCCTCTCTTGTCTATTTTTTGTCCTCTGGCTTTTTATAAAAACCCTCCTGGGCCAGAATAGCTGTTACGCTAATATCAGGGCATGTTTTCACTCTGCTCTTTTTTAACATTTGTGTTCATTCACGCCAAAAAAAAGCTTTTATAGTAGGATGTGAGTGCATCCTGTCAGTTTCAGTAATGCTTTTTGAAGTATTATAAAGATAAGTCGATCAGTTGAATGGCAGAAAACAACATTTTGATCAGTTATTTGAAGTAGTTTATCATTATTTGGTCAAATGTGCTCTTGTTCTATCTTCTTAAATGTGAATATTTGCTGCTGCTCTTTGTTTTTAGTTGATTGCAAATGAAACATCTTGTTTTATGTCATTGGTTGGACAAACTAAACCCTTTTAAGACATCACCTTCGGGCCTGTTGAAGTGCAGCGCTAACACGTCTGAACGTTCTCCTCCCTTCCCAGCATCCCCCTGTGTTCCCTCATCAACCAGCACCTGAGCACGTTGGCCAGGAAGTTCCCTCAGACCAAGTTCCTCAAGTCCATCTCCACCACCTGCATCCCCAACTACCCCGACCGCAACCTGCCCACCATCTTCGTGTATTTCGAGGGAGAGATGAAGGCCCAGTTCATCGGGCCGCTGGTCTTTGGGGGCATGAACCTCAAAGTAGAAGGTAGGAGGCCACCTGCTAATACAAAAGCCCTTTGAACACACACTAAAGTCTTCAGGGCCGTCAGAGTGCATGTAAAGTAATGCTGGTTACACTCTGACATTTTGAAGAATTCTTCGATCCTAGTGTGACTAAAATAGGACATTTACTGTTGTCACTGCAGATGAACATGTTTATAATAGCAGTATATCATCTGGAGTGTTATTTTTCACCTTTTTCACACCCAAAAATGCCTTTTGTTTTAGTTTTAAGTTCAATCTTTTACTCGTTGAAGTTGCATTAATTGCGGTTTGACAGTTTGACAGGTTTAGTCTAACTTACATGCATCCATACATTTGGACAAGTTCTGCTGTTTGATTAAATCTTTCATCTTTCATCAGACACTCTGAATAGTTTGTATTTGGGTGTGAAATTTCAACACATTTAATAGCAGTAATATCCATGAAGATGGAATCATGTAAATAAGAGATTATTATTAGTTATGTCTACCTAACTAAAACTAATGTAGTGTGAAATGTTCAGTGTTTGAGATGTGTTGCTTCAGCTTTAGGGCCACTTTGGAAGCTTGTACTGATCCGTTTAAACCTCCTAGTTTGATCATATTTCATGAGTCAAGTGTTTATTTGTCATGTCCGTCCCACCCAGAGCTGGAGTGGCGGCTATCAGAGTCCGGGGCGGTGAAGACCGACCTGGAGGAAAACCCCAAGAAGCAAATCGAAGACAAGCTGATGTCGTCGATCAGATGTTCTCTTCCTACGCGAAAGGACAGTGACTCTGAGGACGAGGACTATTAGAGAGAAACGCCCGTCGCTCCGAACCAGAAAGGCCGTGCGGCCGCTACATGGGAGACACTCCGAGGACCTTAAAACATGTGATGATGGTTTGTACATTTCATACTTCGACCATGTGGGTGGCGCTCTCATACGGGGCTCGGTCCTGCTCGAGGACACTTGGCTGGAGAGAACCAAACCTATGACACTGTTGTTGAGCCACCCGGCCTCCTGTACATCTCTGTGGGGAAGACAGCACAACATTCAGTCTTTTGTAACTCCAATAAACGTCCAACTGCATCACCTGAATCTTTACAAAAGCGTCACAGACAAATTTAAACTTTTTTTTATTACCTGTCATGATAATTATGTGACAAAACGTACGTTTAAATCGGTTAAATTAAATGTGAGTTCACCTCTTTGCCACAAAAAATCAGTGCCAGGTTTTTTCCTAAGTTGTCATTTTTTTGGAAATCTGTCACTGTTCGCTATAAAGATGTTACTGAAGATAACTCTGAGTGTCTTGTGTGTATTTTTCTTGTGTTGTGTAACAGTGCAGCATGTCAGACTAATGCTCGGGAACAGCTCACATTGACTCACACTGGAGGAAGACACATGGCAGTGCACTCATCTGTGTTTTCTATCTGTACAATAATTTAATTTCTGTTAACAAGATGCTTCTGTGGTGTCGGAGCGTCGGAGCGCTCCACCGGCCGATCGGGGCGTGACGTTCAGAGGCTGCCTGCTGCTCTTCTTCTTCTCCTCTTGAGCCTGGTCAACATTTTTTATTTGGTTTCTTCTACAACATCACCTCCGGCAGACCTCGAATCTTCTGTTTCATTAGGAAGAAAGAGAGAAAAGTCTGTCAGCAGTAAATCCAACCTGAACACTTGTTTAAGTTATTGTGATTTATGTCGCACAACAGAAGAAGAAGAAGAAAAAGTTTCTTGTTCTTTGGGGAAGGTGTTGATGGGAAGCGTTCTCTAAGTCCACTCCTCAAATTAGACTTTTTTTCAAATCATTGCTTGGATGGAGACAAATAATCCATTATAATATTATTAATAATTAATGTATGATAGCTGTGCTTTACTGTTTATTTCATATATTAACTGTAAATAAATGCGTAGGTACATTTTTGATTAACAGAAAAACATGCAGAGAAGCTGATGGTGCTTTTTCAGCCCTCCGTATTGTCTGCAGGTGTTAACTTCAGCTTTCTTACCAAAAGTACCACCTTCTTCTTTCTCCTCTGGGAAAGCTTGGGCAAAAGTCGCATGAGCGGATGGACGGAGTGAGACTGGAGGAGAACGAGAGCAGAGATTATGGATTAACTGTTCAGCAGTCTGGTCGTGTGCAGCTGATAAAGATCTTAACTCCAAACAGGTGAGAGTAAAGCTGCGAGGCTCGGGCTGCCCTGTCTGTCCGTCAGGCCGTGTAGTAAACAACCAAACTGTGACCACTGATGCACCCAGTAAGTTACAAGTTTTAAGTTTTAACAGACGACTAAAGAAATACTTTAACAATAAGAATTATTCAACCTGAACAACTGTAAGAAAACACAATTTGACATTTTGTCATGTTGTTTTTCGTCTGTTTTTCTTTCTCTCTTTATTTGACTTGTACTTGTTCTGATGGAGGACCTCAGGAAGAGGAGCCGCTTCCACCGTGGCAGCTAACTGAGGGTCCAAATAGACAAATTACTGACCCACAGTTTGACACCAAGGTGGTATCAGACATGGCGGAAAAAAACTGAAGAAGTTCTGTTTCTGTTTCTTGCTTTGTGTTCAGAACTACAGTGGTCTGTCTGCACTGGTACGATCCTCGCTACAACTTCTGGAAATACAAAATACAACAGCTGAACTATAATCCATTGATGTGATTACATTAGTTTCAGTGCTAATGAGATCAATCTCATGTCTAATGTCCAGGCTTTGAGTTAGAAGCCTCAGCATGAGAACAGAAAAAGTTCAAACACAGCTCTCACCTACAAGTGATGGAATAAGTAACACCTGTTTGCAGATCCAGAATATTTATGATTATTGTATCTATGATTATTTTGGTGTGATTATTATTAAGATCATTTTTTGATGCTTTTAAGGAGTTTTGGCCTCCTGCTGTATTCGAATGTCAAACAACAGCACTCAAACAGGAAATCAGAGGTTAATTTTCCATTTTCAGACACTTGATATCTTCTGTGATGCACAAAAACCCGACAGAATCGGTGCCGTGCTGCTCCTCTGCTCACCTCGTGCTGCACGGCTCCCACAGAGTTGTGTGCTTTAGAGTAGTGAAACAGGAACTGGAAAACAAAAAAAAGGAGAAACTCAGTGAGCTGCTGCTGCTGGAGAAATATCAGAAATGACAAGTAAAGAGAAGAAAAACTTACTCTTTTGAAAACATTCTGGACTTGCTCCTGTGGGGAAACACAGATAATCACATGGTTTTAACTGTTGCTGCCTCATATTGTGTTCGTGTTGTCTGGTTCTTTCACCAGCTCACTAAATCCTGTTCAAGAAACTCCAACAGCAGACGAGGAGTTTCCACTTTATTTGGCTTTTGGGACAAACATCATTACTTCTGCTTAGATTTTTTTCTCCTTTTAAATTGATTAATTGTCTTTGCTTGTGCTTCTAACTCTGAAAACTGTTTATTTCTTATTTCATTTGCTAGAAATGTGAGATCATTTTTGAGGTGACTGATAATATTTTCAAGGAATATGCTTGAATTTGAGCATAATCCTTGAAAAATGCTTGATTTTCATCATAATTTGGTCTCTGAGCTGCAAAATTACTCATGTAAACCAAACATATTTTACTATTTTACATGCAACGATCATTTCATCGTATCTGTTGTCGTGTGGCGGTTTACACCGGACGTGGAGCGGACCAGATCAGAGCTGGACTGACTGACATGAGGGCTTCTTTTCGGCTCCATCTCTGGTGACCATCTGCACGTCCTCCGACCTTTGACCTTTCGTGCTTTTGTGCGTACTGGGCATATCTTTCACCATTACATTTATAGGAACAATTAGATGAGATGATAAAGGCTCCTGCTCCTAAAGAGTCTGGAAATGTTTGGTTGAGGTTCCTTGAAAGTGCTTGAAAAGTGCTTGAATTGAACTCTTTCAGACTTTGATCTCTGGAGTGACTGTTTTATCTACAAAAAGCTGCAGCTTGATATTTTTATGATGCCTCCTAGTAGTGACACCACATCAGACCATCACTGAGTAGACTGTTAGCAGCAGGGCTGATGGGAAATGTGGTTTTCTGACACTTGATTGTTAACAGTACCACTGGTTTTTCTATCTGAGAAATGGCAGAAATACTGTTTTATATATGATAGAGTATTTTTTGCTGTTTGCTCTTCACCCACCTCATTCTGGTCTCTCCACAGAACATCACTCAAGTCGTTCGTTTGGATGCCGCGCACCTGCATGCAGGAAGAAAGATCCCTGTTAACACCTGACAGAGAGACACATAAACGCTGAACCTCATCTATCATCTATCATCATTAAGTGGCTGGAGCCTCCCTCACTTTGCAGAAATGGGACCAAAGAAGGGAGGAAACACACATGTAGCTCTCTTAATGATGTGGGGATGATGCCAAGTGAGGATGGATGTGAAATGAAAAGATAGTTCCCCACCTGTCTTAACGCTATCCCGTCCTCCCACCGATCGAAGGGACTGGCATCTGAGCGAAGAGCACACGCGAGGCCGTTACAGTTACAGAAATAATAATGCAATGATCTCACAAGTGCTGACATTATATATTCTGGAACAACACTAAATTCGTAGTGACGGTTTGATGCAGCCTGTTTGGACGAGCAGCTGCTGCACTGAGATGGAAACGCTCACTGTTTTGCCCGTAACTCTACACTCCATAATGAAATAATCTGAGCGTGGAGTCTTGCATCCAAATGAAATCAGGATCTGAAGTATTTCCAGATTTCAGGGAACCCAGTGCATCCTGACGTCACTGTCGACGTGGGCGTGGCTGGTCGCAGTGTTTACTGTGGATTTAAGTCTAATTTTGAGGTATTTTCTATGTTATTTAAGTATTTTATGCTACTTTATACATTAAACTCCATTTCAGAGGCAAATATTCACGGTGAAAAACACTCTTTGGTGACATATTTGATGGCTGGTGGCTGGTACAGATTTTACATGCATAATAAATGATCACCTTCAAATATTCAATGCATCTTCATAGATTAACTACACGACAGCATAGAAGTTTGTTACAATTATCTCCACTTTGATAAACTACAACATGACAATGACATTAATGTACTTAACATACTACAAATATTAATATAACAATCTGGAGGGAGCAATTTTCCATTATGAGTACTTTGCTGTGAATACTTCTGTACTTTTTCTGCAACTGAGTATATTTTACATTACTTTATTTATCATTACTTTAATCAAATACTTAAATTTAAAAAATGCCTTAATGCTTTAAAGGCCAGTAATTTCTCTCTCATTTCTCTCTCTCTGAAAACAAATCACACAGCATCCAGAAATCTGTGTGGTGGCACATTAGAGAGTCATTAATAAGCGTTTGACTTCATAATTTGTAACCACACAGTGTGAACAGCACATTTAAACCACCTTGGCTTTACATCATTTGGTGATGCATTAGGATCTCAAAGTGAGGTCCGGGGACCTACAGGGGTCTTCAGATGGGTTGCAGGGGGTCCCCACATCTGTTTTATTTCCATTATAACTCCATAGTCTATAATGTCAAGTAACACAATGACCTACCTATTTTGTTTATGAGTTTCATACACTTACTGTACTAAAAGGGGACACTTGGTCAGTTTAGGGTCCTTAAAGTGAAAAAGTTTGTCTGTAGCTGTTAATGTTAATAAGCTGTTGATAAATGTATTTGGGTCTAGACCCTCTGCAGCTTTCTTTCTTTCTTTCTTTCTTTCTTTCTTAATCAAAGAGATGAAACAACAGTACAACTCAGTGGATCCCTGCAGACTGTGCACACCAGCCCATCTAAACACACCTGGCAGCCCACTGCTGTCATTACATGAGCCTTATTAGCAACATGTAGTGGAAACGTGGTTGGAAAACAAATCAATCAGACCCTCATTAAACCATCACACTTTCTGGTATTTACTCTCTGCTGTCACTGACTGATCACATCTAGAATCATTTTCTGTAATGAGCTGTAATTTTTTAGATTAGCCTTCAAGGTGTGTTTTTAAAAAAAGAGTAAATCCACATTAAAGGTCATTTTAGTCATTTGAACAACATAATTAACCCGAGAATTTCTCTCTGAGATCATTTACAGTCGTTACTGACATAAACAAGCCATGACTTTTGCTCAGTGCAGAATTAATTCAGTATAAAATAATCCGTTTAAATAATGATCACCCACCTGTTGAGCTCCAAGGTCCAAGAAACCAGATGAAACAGAGAAGAAAAAGTTGTCTCACAGTTGGCAGACTCATGGCTCTGTGTTTCCCTTCTCCTCTTCCTCTCTTAACTTGCGCGCTTTTTGGAGCGCTTGTTCCACTTGTTCCACTCGGTTCGGTTCGGTTCAACTCGGCTCGGCTCGGCTCGGCTCCCGTCGTTGAGCAAACACAGCTGTGTGGTCTGAGCTTCGTGCCCTCAGTTTAAAAGCGCACAGCCTCTCATGGGCAAAGGTGACCAATCACACCGGCCCGGTCATCAGCGCACCCGCTTGCGCAAATCCCACGCAAACACACACACACACACACACACACACTGTCTCATCTCCCATCACACATTTTGTTCGGGGAATAGAAACCTCACTGGCTAATCTGGGCTGGTATTTATTTATTCATTTGACACGACCTGTGTGTGTGTGTGTGTGTGTGTGTGTGTGTGTGTGTGTGTGTGTGTGTGTGTGTGTGTGCTGATGTCAGGTGGTTGTTCTGAGCAGCTTGACTGGAATCTCCTCCAGCCTGACACGGAAATGGATGACAGCACTGATGGAAAGCAGCTGCAGGGGAGGGATGCATGAGTGGAGAGTCTGGTAGTGAAATATTTAGTGTCTTAGCTCTTCTTTTTGGGAACATGGAACTGTGTAATATTGTGGGGAAACACACAGTAGAGACATTAAAGCAGCAGTAGGTAACTTTAAAAAATATATATATTTGCTGCACCTGTCACTACATCCTGACAGTAGCAGGTCATGTGTTTATACACACTGTTGCCCATAAAGTTGGGATAATTGTTCAATGCACCCAATTTTGTTAAAGCCAGAATACACAGTTTGCAAAGGTTGATTGTGGTTTAAGTTTCACTGTGATCTGTTTGGAAGAGTTTGATCAATAAAGTTGAGAAGATCTACACTTTATTTATCAAGAATAAATCACATTGTCACAATCATTTCATGAGAACAGGTAAAAAACATTTTGTTCCAACTTTATGGGCAACAGTGTAGATATAAGAAATTAAGAAGTGGACGTAGCCACCGTGACGTCACCCTTTGGACGCTTTGAAGCCGCGAGTTCGGCGTCACGGGCGTCGCCATCTTGGTTTCATGGGCTCCACAGTGTCACAATCTGGCTTCATGTCAGACTACTCATGTTTTGGTACCTGTATATCAAACTGATCTATCAGAGATCTATCAAACCTTAAAAAAGGTGAAGGAGAGCTTTTTTAAAGCTCCACTAATCAAACAACAATCATCAAACAATCAATCATGTTCGGTTGAGTCTTCGTGCTTCAGCCAGCAGCTGTTTTCAGCACAAAAAAAACAGAAGCAAACAAAAGACGAGCAAAATTAGAGACTATTCACTGAAAAAGGTGGAACGTTTCACTGCTAAAGAAATAGATTTCTTTTGCTGGTGCAAAAAATTGGACTTAAATTCATGTGGTCAACCCAGTAAACAGAAATGTTAATGTTGCTTCATGTCCTCTGGTGTTTATATTAGCAATTTATTGAGAAATCTATGATGTAATAATCTAATGATAATCAAATAGACACAGCACAGTTTGATACAGAAGGCATTATACATTTGTCTAACACGTTTCTTTTTCAAAACTAAACAGTGAAGCCGTGTTATGTGTTTTGTGTACTGGCAGCTGCTGTTAATCTGATTATTTTATCAAACTTTGCTCCAGACATCTCTGATAAGAATCTCAAATGGTTTAAAAGCTCCCGCGTCTGCTTCTCTTCCATGTTTGACACTTTTATTTGCATTTTATTTCATAATACAATTTTCACAAGGATGAAAACGTACGTCAATGAAGACGTAATTGACTGTGAATGTATTTTCTCTGTTTTTACTGACGACTGGTGGCAGTAATATATTCAAATCAGCCGTGTATCTGTGAACTAAAAAGAGCTGCACAGCGGACTGATTGAGAGACAGCCTCGCCTCGCGTTTCGTGTCGCAGAGAGAAAAACTCAGACAGTGTTGACTCTTGAATCTTCCCCGTGTGCAGCACATTTGAAGAGGCCGTCTCATTTGATTGAACAGAGTAACTGAGCCACAGCCGAGCAGCTGAAGAGCTTCCCATAAACCTTCTCATTTTTAAAGAAGGACGTGTTTTCTTCTATGGCTCTTAAACGTCCAGAGTAACTAAACCAAGTGCTCACTGTGGAATCTGTTGATCTGAAAAACAACTACACTGATTGTTCTTTGAGTGTCTAATGCAGCAGTATCATTATCACTTTTATCTTTCTTTATATGTAACGCTTATATTTTCATACACAATTACACATTTATATTTTTCTTAGATATGCAGCGGACGGATTATTTGCATGACGTGACTCTAAAGATGTCAGTGGTCAGCCATTTTGGTCCAGAACACTTGGATGTAAAGCCATGAGCTTGCAGCTGTTGTGGAAATTTCTAGGAGATAAAGTCTGCTGCATGGAGTTCTTGTGCGCATTTATTTTTGCAAAAAGGAACAGCTGTTACAGAGACAGTCACGCAGTCTAACAGTTCTGAAACAGAGTTCCCCGATCTTCTCTCGCTGTTGGTTTTTATGGGCTGAGGATCTGTAGGCTTGGGGGTTTGGTCTGTAGACCCTGGGATATGCAAAAGAATACACATCAGGTTGATCAGACGTTATTTCAACACCTCTTTTGTTTCATACCTGGCCGGGATGCATCCTGACAGACCAAAAGTTTTAACACCTCTTTCTTCTGCGGTCTGGTCGGGACACACCCTGGTGGATCAAACTGTGAATTTACATTTCTTTGTCTTCTGACATGCAAATTCCCATCACAATTCCTCCCTTTTGATTATACATTAATCACAATATTAACATCAAGAATATTACATCAAACAAAACCACCTCAGGTAGATTTTAAGGTTTGTCATCATAAGGTATTCATGAGAAAATAATGCTGTCTTTCTGGGGTATGGGCACATTTGGAAAGAGTTGGGGGGTGTAATGAAGTCCATGCAGCAGACTTTATCTCCTAGAAATTTCCACAACACAGCACCAACAGATAGATAGATAGATAGATAGATAGACAGATAGATAGATAGATAGATAGATAGATAGATAGATAGATAGATAGATAGATAGATAGATAGATAGATAGATCACGGTGGGGAAATTCACATTTAGCAGCAGGTCACACATATACACATACTGGTAAAAGTATTAATATATATAAATAAAGAATAAGATATAAAAAAAGGAACATATACATATACAGTATATACAAAAACAGTGTAGTAGTGTGGTGAATATGAGAATAAAAGGCTGTTGCACGTGAAGAGGTTCTAACAATATAAAAGATATATATGAAATATTGCACTTTTATTATTATTTTATTATTTTGTAGGTCTACTGGGAGCAGACTTGGTTGTAAAGTCTGACAGCAGCAAGGAGGAAGGACCTGCGGTGCCTCTCTTTGGAGCATCGTGGGTGACGAAGCCTGTCGCTGATGCAGCTTTCCAGGGCTCTCACAGTCTCATATAGGGGGTGGGGGGAGATGTTGTCCATGATCGATGACGGCTTCGCCACCATCCTCCTGTCGCCCACCACCTCCACAGGATCGAGGCTGCAGCCCAGGACAGAGCTGGCTTTGTCCACCAGCTTATGAAGTCTCCTCCTCTCTGCTGCCGTGATGCTGCACGGGAGGTCAAAGGGTTAATTTATCAGGTGAAGTGTGTCAACAAATATTCTTGGTTTCCAGACGATAAATCCAAATGATTTTAGACTCTTCCAGCCTTTTCCTCCTCGAGGTCGACATTTGTGGTTGTAAGTAAAATCTCTCAAGAACTTTAAGATGGATTGAAATCAAATTTTGCACATTTGGCTCATAACCGTAACCTGGAGCTTCTAAGAACCTTCAAATGTGACCAGAACAAATGTTGGCGTACCGTTTCTTTAACATTCACCCTCAGTGTCTTTTACATATCAGTGACAACACTTTAATTCTGCAGCAATGAGAGCGACAGTTTATCTTCAGATCTATGGTGCAGGCCAGCTTCATATAACTAATGTGCCATGTTACAGGCAGGGGCGTCTGTTGAAACCTCCTTTCTGTCATTTTGGATAAACTGCAAAAAACATCGTCTGGAGCAGCGGAGTTAATGAGGAGCATCAGTCTCCTGGCTCTTGCTAACAACACCTGTCTTGATTAACCCCAGTTGTTAATTAACCCTGTCTGTGGCGTGACAGTAAAAAAGCTCCTCAAACTGAACTGCTATTTGTCGACATCCACGACACCGGAGCTACTTCTCAGATTTTCAGGATCAACTTTATTGTCCGGGGAATCAAACTCAAAAAAAAAAAAAAAAAATACAATGACAGCATCATTATAGGAAATTATTCAATGTACGGAACATAAAGCGTGCTTTGACTTAAATATGAAAATGATAATGCAGTGATCTGTAGAGGGGAGTTGTTAACAGTTCTGCACTGATGTTTCCTGACTGTTTCCTGACTGTGGACATGCAGAAGTGATGGATGGAGGGCAGGTTGGCACTGATGATTCTGTCTGCAGCCCTGACAGTCAGTTGTAGTCTGTTCCTGTCCTGATCCAAACCAGACTGGATCAGCAAATCCCGAGGCAGGTTTGAACTTCAGTTCGTCCTCTGCTGGGCATCAGTGTGATTCCAGAAACCTGAAACCTGTGGGGGCTAGCATAGCGAGCTGGGAGTGAGCTTCCAGGTGAAGGATGTTTGAAATGATGGACCGTGACTACAAATCCCAGGATGACGGGCCTGAAGTCATTTGATCCTGTGATGGAGGATTTCTTTGGGGTGATTGTGGAACAATTGAGGAATGAGGAGACTTCACGCAGCTCCAGCTGCTTTCTGCTTAGGAGGGAGAATATTTTGTTTTAAACAATCAGCAGAGTAGTGATATATGTGTCTCATAAGTGTTGTTTGAGTCACCATAAATACAGAGTTTGCTGGGAGCAGATAACATTTGTTGTGTTGATTGAAGAAATGTAATGATTTAGGAGTCATTATTTCTGTAAGCTGAGGTCAGCGCTTGTTGCCATTGTTGTTGGAGTAGATTCTGAAATTAAAAGGTCCATATCCTTAACTCCTACACCTCTGACGGCCTTCGTTGTTTTCCCAACAACTCACCCGTCGGTGGTAGAACAGGAGATGTCAGTGGTGATTCAGAGGTTTTATTACGCCCACTCGTGCAGCAATAAGTCACCAGTGAAGACGCTCTGTGCTCCAGGAGGTTCAAGAACCAGTTTCATGGGCTCTTTAAAACTGCATCAGTATCTTTATATATTAAAGGAGCACTACGCAGTGTTTGTCCATCAGGTGTTGTGTGTTCAACTGGGTGTATCTTTCATTCTTATCAGTTTTCCCTATCAATGGGGTTTCAGTGAACTAATGTGACGTTAAAAAACATTTGTAAGCAAATTTTAGTTTTAAAATGAACAGAATTTCCACCTTTATAAGATGTCTTTGTAACTGTTTAAGCCACGAATGTGAACCATGATTATTTGTTTGTAAAATGAGTGAAACTTAAAGTGTTGAAAATATTCTAGCTTTTTTTTTTTAACCCTTTGACGTCCTCACCAAGAAAAAAGCAATGAAAGAATTTATTCTTTATATATTTTATTTCCTTGGGGCACTAATTACAAAAATCTATGTTTTTTTATGAACAGACCCCACATTTTTTGAAATATTGGCCTCTACCAAACGGTTGAGATGTCGTAAGTAAAACATGTTTTCAATAAGATATAGTGAGTCAAAATGTGCTCTACCATATGGTTGAGCAGAAGGTTAAAGGGGTAAAGCCATAGCTTCATTAACAACCCATTATGGATGTCACAGGTGACACAACTAGCCCCACCTGACCTCCTGACATGTCTGTAGCCAGCAGAAGAAGACCAAAAGATGCTGCCTGCGTCTTTTTAATAGTTGTTTGGTTGTGAAATGTGTAAAAGACACAAAATCTCTCACCTCAGTGTTTTGTGTGTCTTTTGAACAGATAGAAATGAGCATGCCGTCACGCCAAATGTTTGATATCCACATGAGGAAACAGCAGCGTCTAGTTTGGCTGTAATAACCAAACCAAACCTGTTCTTCCCCAAACAAAACAAAACCAAACATTTACAACCACTGTTTCTCTCCAACAAGCTCATTTGCTTAATTGCTTAGTTTGTACTTTCTTAATAGATTTTTTAAACAGATTTCAAATCCTGCATTGCTCACATCCATGTTTGCTTGCCAGAAGTCTCTTTCTCTGTCCCTTAGAAGATATTCTATAGCAGGTCTTACAGTAATACCAGTGTCTCAGGACAATATGCTGCGTGATACATTCCTCAATAAAAAGAGCTTCCCGACACCCCTGTCGTCATATACATAGGTTGACGTACGTGCTGTGCCTGTACAGCTGCTACCTGTGGGACGCACTCACGAGCAATAGAGCGTGATGGTAAAGTATCCTGCAGCCTGGTGGTTTCCAGTTCAGCCTTTTGGACTGATTGGTTTGATGCAGCAGCTGCTTCATCACTATGACTGTTTTGTTGTTTTTCAGATGTTCTTAAATTGGATAGTCCCTGATTGCTGCCTCTGTTTGAGAGTAAGTAGTTTGATTTGCTGCAGCATCCTCCCAGAGTGTTGCTCTTTGATTGCATATGAGTGAACCCAATGTTCTCCTCCAATGTGTCACAGACGAAAGCGAGTAAAACGGAATACAGATGAATTTTCTGCAGCCGGCAGAAATCTTGTTCCACTGATTAAAAGATGAGGCCGAGCAAAACTCTGCACTTTGTTAACAAAACCCAATCAAAGACCAAAACCACCAATAGAATCATCCTTACTATTTTTGTTTGTTTGTTTGGCGAGCACACACACACACACACACACACACACACACTGTAGTTTATTTGACTCAATCCCAGCCTGCTGCCAGAAATACTCACTAGAGCAGCCAGTATATATTTCTGTGGTTGAAAATAGTGCCTAAGAAATCTAAAATATAGAACAAACAAATGGGCTTGGGGCTGAGTGCCAAAAACAGAGTATGGGAGACTGGAAGTAGTAAGAGATGAACTTTTTAATGGGATTCATTAACATAAAGAGAAGTATGGAATAACTCCAGCCTTATCCTATTAAACTAACATCCTATATCGCTCGTTTCAGGTTAGAAAAACAACATGTGACCACGGATTTGTCTGTGGGAGGAACTAGAAAAACAACCAGCTCTTCTCCACAGTTGACTTTTAACAGAAAAAGGATCCCGACATTAATGAGTGAGTCCACATCACTTTGTCGTTGAGGCACATCAATGCTCTTCCCCTTATTAACCCCATAACTCAGCTTGCCCTGCCAGCAGACCTCACCTCACCTTTAAAATAACCCAGACTGTCGCATCTCACATGGTCGATGCAGCTCAAGTGCTGCTCGGGGAACATTTAAACGACGCTCTTCAAAGGACATTACTCAACACTTTTCAATGACCGTGATTTGTGGTCAAATTAGGCTGCACTGTTGGCCATGCCAGTTTCAAATTTGCTGTTTCCTCTGCCTTCCTTTGACTCCATGTGGAGAGAGAAGACAGAGGTTGGTGCAAATGACAATTAATCCCTTTAAAAAGAAGGTAACTTTAATTAAGCAATGCAAAAAAAGACACAATCATGAGCTCTGATCTTTTGTTGACAGCTGTGAAAACATCTTCAGCTTGTGGGACTCTATCATTTGGAAGTGACATAAGGGTATTTTGGGGTGACAGTACAACAGTGTGCAGACTGAGAAGATGCTTCTAGTGCATTCTTTCTGATGGCCAGCAGAGGAGACTCCGGTTGCAAAATTGTACAGAAGTCTATGAGAAAATGACCCTAATTCTCCCTTGAATTATTAACACCATCACTTCCTAATGGGTTTATGGTCTCAGTCGCTAGTTTCAAGTCATCTTCAACACAGCGTGATGTTTTTTTTTGTAAATTATGGTCTAATTTCCGATAAAACAACCCATAAAGCAGCTTTAGGGAGGGATAACCTTGTGATTTAAGACAAATGCCTAAATCAACTGAAACATCAATTCTGGTTCTGAAACCAAGACACATCGGCTACGTCCAATTCTTTTGTACGGTCTATGATTAGAAGCTTTGAAAATGAAAACAGGAATGAATGGAAATACTAAGAATGAAAACAAAGACATAGTTAAAAGTGTGTGGGATATTCAAGCTGTTTGCTCACGTCACTCACACTCATGTGAGAAGCGGTCAATGAGATGTTTGGGCGATGTGTTAAAGCTGGACGCTGTAAGAAGTGAGTGCTTACAATGAATTCTCAACCGCTGCAACCTGAAGTAGCTCAAGATTAATTGAGTAAATCTACTTGGTTACTTTAACCTCTAAAGACCTGGAGTACACATGCGTGGACATCACATCTTGGGTTATATTACCATAGTAGTTAATTCAGCTTAGCTGGGGCCGTATGGACATGTATGTGGGCAAAATTGTTGATATTTCATATTGTTTTTTGCACCGTGATTTTCAAAACATGTTCAAAATATGTTCTGTATGTGTTATAAATACATGCAAAAGCAGTCAGGAAAAAAAAACTGCTATGTTCAGGGTGGAAATAAAGAGTTTTTAATGTTTCTCTAAAACTACACCATGTAAAAAGATGATGCTTAGGTTTTATACTTATCAGGGTCCAATAAGCCCAAATAGCAAGGAGAAATAAAAAATGCATATCA
Source organism: Pempheris klunzingeri (assembly GCF_042242105.1). Lineage (NCBI taxonomy): Eukaryota > Metazoa > Chordata > Actinopteri > Acropomatiformes > Pempheridae > Pempheris > Pempheris klunzingeri. The sequence continues at coordinate 24,708,048 of NC_092021.1, forward strand.
AACAAGAGCTCGGGTCTTAATATCTGTTATAAAGCACCTTACAGTAGTTTTGTACTGTAGTTTCAGTTGCACTTCAGAATGAATGTGCTTTTACCCAATAAAGTGTCAGATGTTCTTTTCTTCTTTTATGTTGGTACCTAATTAAAACCAAACCAACCTAATTATGTTCCTTTACCAAGAGACTGTGCTTGTACATGTGAATGTGTTTTTTTTAAATCAAATTACATGCCTTAAAACTGTCTGCTGTTGTTGTGTCTCTGGGTGCGTCGCATGGCTGCGCTCTCCAGCAGAGGAGCGACTGGTTCAGCAGCAAGTCGAACATGTGGTGGGAGACAGATGCTTTCCATTAACGCACAGTGATCAATGCAGCCCAGGCAGCGTGAGCCAGAGGATAGGAACACCCTCCACCGGCGTACATGAGAGAGGAGAGACGAGCGTACTACGAGTGTGGCAGCTGCAGCTTTAGTGTCCCTTTGCAGCAGCAGGAGGACACTAAAAGAAATGAGACTTTTTCTGCGTCTGATCATTTCCCAGGTGCCCATGTAGCATCTCTGTATGTGTGGGCTGGGACTCACACAAAGCTGATGAAAGTGTATCTGAGATGTTAAATATGCTCTTAAACATTCTCATTAAGTCAAAAATGATTTTAAAAAAAGGCTTAATTTGATCAAATCAAATTGTATGATCTATATTAATTATCGTATTGCTGCACAATTTGATGTGTTCACTGGGTTTAGCCTATAAGTATATAGTAAGTCCAATAGTGAGTATATCATATCATGAGCCAGACCTGTAATCCACATAGGAATACTCCACTACTAACACATGTAGTTTCCATTTGTAGAAACAGCAGTTGTTCGCTGTTCGTAATGAACCGACCCAAGTGTGTGTGTGCATGCATCATTCTGACGTTACAAAGACATGAATCCTACTATTACATGCAGTCCAGATGTTAGCTAGTCTTAGTTTCTACGTCTTAACGCCTTCTTTCCACCATCCAAAACATCACACTAGTAAATTATAAAGACAGCCATGATGATCATGAAATAAATGCTGCTGCTCTCATTATTTGCATGTGTGACCATCATGGTTCTTCAGATGTGGTGGAAACACAAGCAGGTTTGTTTATGAGGGACTTTTAGTTCCTGAAATTCAGTTTTGTTGCTGCATTTATTGGCGCTAAGTGGTCAACAGGAAAAGAACGTGTTTAGTATGTTTAGTAGAAGAAAGACAAGAGGTGCAAACAGAGAGAGCACTGTGTGTCCAGAGAGAGCAGAGAGCATTTCCCCCTCATATGGTCCATTTTCACATAATCAATTTGGATCCACACACACTTTGTTCATCATACCTGAGATGGAGAGCAGCTTCTGAGGGCACGAGGGAAGGTGTTTGTTTTCAGCTCGACTGTCCGGAAACCTCCAAACAACCTGCTGCATGATTTGCACTTTCAATTAACAAATCTTTGCAGGTGTCTTCGACGAGCAGCGAACAATAATGACACTCGAACACGATGAAGCGCCGTTCAGAGCCTCTATAAAGGCACCTTCACCTCAGACACCAGAGTAAAACTGTGGAGGATGATCTGCTAAACAACAGAGAAAAAGTTAGTGTGACACACGTCTGCAGACCTGTTTGTGTTCCAAACACAACTCAGTCTCAGTCATTGGTACAATACGAGTTCCACAATAAGAAAAGTGTTTTTTATCAAAGTGACATTGGTATAGAGTGTGTGTGTGTGTGTGTCCTGTGGCTTCCTCCTGCTGTGCAGCCACACATTGTTCAAACACAAAGAAGCTTATTTAAAACCGTGTGTTTAAATTTCAGTATTTCACTGATTAAGTTCCTGTATGACTTTAATGCCGACAGCTATTTTAGCTCGATGAACAGATGAATGTGTGCAAACTCTTTTACCTTCTCATCCAGGAAAACAGCCTTGAGTTGCTGACTGACTGAGTTAAATAACTACGTTCTTTTCACCTTTTGCTGCCAGTCAGGCGTCTTTGGTGAATAAAACTGCTCTGAATGATGATCTGCAGAAGAGATTCAATGACTGCAGCATGAATGCTCATCTTCATTCCTCTAAAACTAAAAGAAACTCTTAAGAAAATGCACTTTTTAATCTTTAGTTTAGTTTTGTTTGATCATGTGACCTCCTCCAGCCCCCCCAGCAGGATGGAGGTCTCACCCTGAAAACCTGAATGCTCCTCGCTGTCCGCCATTGCTATGTGGCTAAAGCTAATGAGAAGGTATGAGCAAACACACAGCGGTCTTCATGTCCAGATCCAGCAGGTTTATCTCATTTTGGGTGGAAATGTGACCCCGAATACAAGATTGAACCCGACAGTAAACAGAATATGTCTCTTTTCTTTCTTTAATCTGGGACCTGAGTCAAAATTTCCTCAAAAGGTTAGGGACAGTTTCAACCTGTCCCTAACGATTCCCCAAACTTTATGGAAGAGTGATACTAAAACACCATAACTGTGCAAGAATGAGCTTTTTGAGGAAACATTTCTTTCTATTTGAAGAGTTCAACCTGTGGTAAAGTTCACGTCGCCACCAGGCATCACATGTAGGCTAATTTTGCTCACTTTCAGGTGAAAGGTGTTGTCAGAGTGTGAGCTCTGACGGACACCGGCAGCTAGTGTTGATTGGTGACTCGTAGGATCATTAAGTGCAGCGTGTCATCACCTGCGTCGTCCTGTCCTTTATTAGTCTTATTCACTGTCCACAAAAAAAAAAAAACAGATGTGGATAACATTCCTTCTTCAGTGACGGAGAAGAAGAGGGTGTAACTAACTAACGTGTTAAACTGTTATAATTAGACATTATTCCAAGCTGAACAGTCTGATAATATGTCTTAAACACTCAGAAGAAACCAGAAATACGTTGAGGTCAGCTTTCACTTTATTTACTCTACTGTAAGATTTCATTGATCACTTAAAAAAAACTTAGCTAATTTTCTTCTTACTGCAAAATTAAACTAAGTTAAGACAAGTTTGTGGAGAGGAAAGTAATAAAACTCATCAGCTTAAGTGACCTTTACTTAAAAATAGAAGTGAGTGGGAACCATCCACACGACCCAGGAGAGCTTGATGTGTTTGAGTAAAACTGTTCTAAACCAGATGTGATTTTGTACAATAAGAGGTCTGTTTATCTTTAAATCTGATCTTGAGATATTCTCAGTGTGCCCCCCCCCCCCCCAGTCACGCTTAACAAATATTAGCCCTGGGTCTCTTATTCAGGTCCTCAGCATAGCACAGATTTTATATTTAACCTCATCGATGATTTTAAGTCACATATACTCAAATTCGCTGCCCTGGCATGAGTTGTGTAAACACAATACATTTTCAACTAACAACAACACAATTTTGGGGCAACCTGACTTTTTAAAGACAAATAAATAAAGTGCACTTTGATTTTCCCAGCTAACAAACACAATATAACATAGTTGAGGATCTGTGAGATCTGCTTCAGGGCCCTTTTTGTTACTTCACTCCTTTTCTCAGGAACAAACTATCTGCTGACCCGATCTTATCTTTTACCACAGTGACTACATTCAAAACCAATATTTAATCTGGTTTATGTTTAGTTTCTGCCTTTAGTTTAGTTTTTTAATGTAAAGCCTGTTGAATTTCCTCATGAAATGATGTGTGTCACCAACAGGGGGGTGGCCAATGGATTGTGTCCCTGATCTGTAAATGTCCCCCTCGTGGGACTAATAAAGGAATAACTTGTCTTGTCTCGTCTCGTCTTCTTAAAAACCAATGAAGAAATATTATTGTGCCTTCTGCATACTTTGCTAACATTTTTTCATTTGACCACTTGACCACTTGACCACTTGACCACTGGCTAGCTGTGTGAGAACTCTCCACACTCACATTTCAGGGGCAGATTGTAGTTCAGAAGGTTCACTTTCACTTCTGTCGCCCCTCTACTAATGCACACAGTCATTCAGTGACTCATGGCAGAACAGTGTGTCTATCTTTACGGCCTAATTAGTAACAAGACTTTCCGAGAATCAGGCCCGGCAGCGTAGCCAGTGTGAGTGTGGTCAGACTGGATTGGTCAGAGGCATTTTATGGGCAGCTTGATAACACCATCCATTACAGACACATATGGTTCAGGGATGTCGGGAACATTTGAAACATTTATTATATATATTACCTAATGGTCTCTACTGCAAGTCAGTATGAAAATGTATCGACCACATTCAGTGTAATGGGTGTGAAATGGAATTAGGTGAATGTAACTTTACATTATGAAACATATTATAGAAGAATTAGTAGTTCAGTAGAAAGTGGCTTTTTCTGGTTCCCTTCAAGCAACATTCAACAATGCCCATAAAGCATGCATTTAAAAAAAGACATTCTAAAGCTGAAGATGATCTGATTTCAGCTAATTGTTCTGAATCACGTATGAATTTCAATCGGTACGAAATCCCAAACCTTTTATTGGTAAAAGCGTGCAATCAAAAGGCCATTGTATGCTCCCAATAACTGCATTACCCTCTTGTTTCCTGACATGATGGCATGAAACCTCGGTGGGATTCACTCTTCACACACTGAAAGGTGAATTTCACATGAGGCACCCAAGTGAACCTTTTGATTCGTCTAAGAATCTATTTTTTCTCTCACTTTAATGAGACTACAAGTCAAATGTAAAGGTCAAAGAGGTCCAAGAAAGGCCTGAATTATGGTGATGATGATGATGATGATGGTGATGATATGTCTGGAAGGGAAATATTAGCCGAGCTACTGGTGGGGAGAAGTTTAGAGTGTATATAGAAGTACAGACTGCCATCTTGTGGTGCACTCAGCTGTTTGCAGGATGCATTAAGTGTCACAGCTGTATGTTTCACTGCAGAACTATTATTAATGTAAGAATTATTGTTATGTAACTGTGGATTTTATCTCTCTCACCAAAATAAAACTATTCACCATGTTGAAATAATACATAACTGGAAGTGTTGAAGTGAAATGAATAATCTGAACTGATGAATCCATTATTACAGTTTTTATCATCGAGGAGTGTTGAGTTGATTATTCACATTATTAGAATTACTTGGGCTAATTGAGATCAGTGTTTTCAGACAGCAAATGACAATGGAACAAACATCCAGAAGAAATATGACATGAAGACATAAAGCCACCTGTGACTGAACCCTGAGCACCCATTTTATCCACCTTCACCTCCATCTTATTCATCTCTCTGACAAAAAGTCATTTGTAAGGAACGTGGAAGTTTGTAAAACCAGTTTGCCAAACTCAGTTTGAGAATGTGGTTCAGCTAAAATGAAACAACCTAAGTCGGGCATTAGTGCATCAGACCGCAGATGACATGAAACAACTTTTAAAGAAGATATACAAGTCATCTCCTCTCTGTGGGACCATCCCACCTTTTCATATACCACTGGGAGTAAGAGAGTGGGGTGTGTAGTTAGATCCCCAGAGAGAAATTCTGGAAAAGTTATTGTCAGAAGTGGGATTCAAACCCACGCCTCCATCTGGAGACCAGAAATCCCATTTGAAGCAGGAAGGTTTGTCACCTTGAGTCTGGCGCCTTAGACCGCTCGGCCATCCTGACAACTACTGTGGGAGTGCAGTGCACTGGGACACAGAATTAAAAACATTAAAAACACGAATAGGTCTGATTGACCTTGTCAAACAGAGAGACTGAACTGTTTCTCTGCTCATTTTGAGGTAAAAAGGCCTGAAGTAGGTGCACAAGCACACGTCTTCTTCACCCATCTGGAACAAGGTCTAGTACTCTTTAGTCTCTCTCTACCACTAACCATCATCCCACCTAAAGTCAGCCATCATCCCTGGGCCAAAAAGGCAGCTATCAATAGCCTTAACGACTACAGACCAATCGAACCCCACACTTCTCTCCATCCTCTGACCCACATCAGTTTGCTCACAGATCAGATACGTCCACAGAAGACACCATCGGCACGGTTCCTCACGCCAGGCTGAGTCACTGAGAGCAACGGGGCGTCTGTAAGGATGCTCTACAGTGCAGTGACTCCAGATGGGACTTCCTCACTAACCGCCCACAGATTGTTAAACTTGGCCCAAACCTCTCCTCCACCTGCATGCTCAGCACCGGATCTCCACAGGGCTGTAAGTGCTGAGTCCATTCCTCCACGTACTCTCTGTTCCTCTATCTACTGTACTGGAGTTATCTCAGGAGGAGACGAGTGGTGTTGAGCAAACTCTACATCAACAGGAAGTGTGTGGAAAAGGTTCCCACCTGTCCTCCATCAAGGACGCGCGGGCGTACTGTATCCCAGCGTGGTGCGCCGGCTGCTCAGCAGCTGACAGGAAAGCTCTTCAGAGGGTCATCGACACCACCCTCCCTGGGAGACATTTCCAGCTGAAGGACACTTCTCATCCTGGACACCACCTGTTTGACCTGCTCCCCTCTGGCTGGAGCCACCACACTGATGGTGACTGTCTTCCTCAGGCTGGTCTACTTGATCACTTTTGATAATTACATCTATTCTAGTGGCTGTGGATGTTTGTATGCATCTATTTGTATTTGTATTTCTTAAGGTGCAGGGGAAGTCCTGCATGTACAATTTCATCATAATCAAATGCAAACACACACAAATTAAGTACAAAATGTAATAATATTGAGTTGATATTACATTTTTTGATATTTTTCAATTATCTTTCTTTCCAATCTTTCCAAGTTCGTAAGGCTGTCGAGGTGACACAGAAACGTGTGCGGGGCCGAGCTCGATCAGGTGATTGGCAGGAGCAGGAAACCTAAGACTGGTGGACAGATGGAGCATGGAAGTGTCTGGACAGTCTCATAGACATGCTAGCCCTTAGACCGTCATCATGGGAGGCTGCTAGTCAGAGTTTGGGCCAAATTATTAACTAATCAGAAAGAAAAATAAGAAAAACAGTTTATCTGCTGACTGATAATAGTCAGTACTCCCTTTCTATATAAATCTAGTGTGCTATCTGTATAATATTTGCACTACAGCCTCCACTGCCCACTCTGATGTGAAAGACAACACTTATTACATATTTCTTCTTTGAAAGAAAAGAAAAACCCCCTCAGGTATGCTGCTAGAGACTTTCAATGTCAACCCAAGGAAATAAAAACAGCAATGAGCAGCAATGTAGTGCCACTGTTGGAAAAACTGAATGAGGAAATGTAATGTTATCACATTGGATTTTGAGGAGGAGGTGTGTGTGTGTGTGTGTGTGTGTGTGTGTGTGTGTGTGTGTGTATGCTGGGGAGGGGGTAAATGCAACTGGCACAGGCGCCATGGCAACCGTGGCATCCCCTCCCTCCTCCATCCCCCCCTCCTGGCTGCATGTGTGAGGGACAGCAAGTGGATTGTTCACGTGTTGCTACTGACCGTGCTCATAATTCACTCCCACTGACTCCACACACACACACACACACACACACACACACACTGCGTATCGCACACTGGAGCAGGAGGACAGGTGCTGCTGTAGGTGTGTGTGTGTGTGTGTGTGTGTGTGTGTGTGTGTGTGCAGTATTGTAACAGCAGTCGGCAGCCTGGGTACGCGTGTTTTTACTGAATGGTACTGAGGCCACGTGCTGGCGATGAGGGACGCCGTGCACTCTGCAGAGATGGACGACAGGAGGCAGAGAGAGATTCAGTTATACAACCATTGTCTGCTAGTTGACATTAAAGGCAGATGCGGAGCATTCAGAGGGTAAATGGAAGCAGCCGTGAGAGGGGTCAGAATTACACTTCGGGATTGAGACGTCTTTGTTAATGTGACATAAAAATGCAGATGAGGCTTTCAGACACAGCAGCAGAGGCGTAAATCACCTCAATGAGTGTGTTTACATGCGTATCAGTGTCCTGGTTTGAGCCTCACCCTGGATCTGATGTTTACGGGATGTGATGAAACATGGGGAACCTGGCTGACCAAATGGCCGATGAGCTGAATGAGTTCTACTGTAGGTTTGACAAACCCTTTTTCACACCCCTCCCCCACTGCGACTTCAAACAAACCACCAGCACCCCCTGCCACCACCCCACCCTCCCACAACTGACCCCCTAACTGCACTCAGGATCTGTGAGGAGGATGTGAGTCAACTGTTTCAGAGACTCCAGGCTGATGGTGTGACCCCGTCCTGTCTGTGCTGACCAGCTGGCCCCCATCTTCACGCAGATCTTCAGCAGATCACTGCAGCTGTGTGAGGTCCCCTCTGCCACAGGATTAAATGACCACAGGCCCGTCGCCCTGACGTCTGTGGTCATGAAATCCTTTGAGAGACTGGTGTTGAAACACCTGAAGGACATAACAGGCCCCCCGCTGGGCCCCCCTGCTGTCTACCTACCGAGCAAACATGATGCAGTCAACATGATGCAGTCAACATGAGACTGCACTACATCCCTGACTTGCCAGGATCATATGCCAGGATCCTATTGGTGGACGTTCAGCACCATCATCCCAGAAGTCCTCTGCTCCAAACTCACCCAGCTCCAAGACTTCCTGACAGACTGGAGGCAGCAGGTGAGGCTGGGGACCATCACATCCAGCACTGGTGCCCCCCAGGGATGGGTGTCATGTTTACCAATGACTGCACCTCAGGAGACCCGTCTGTTAAACACCCACCTGTGCTCCAGCTCAGGAAGTCCATCCTGCCTCAGGAGCTGCTGATCCACTTCTACTCAGCTTTGTTGCTCTTGTCTCCCTTGTTGTCTGATTATGTGAAAGTACACAGTGTTCACATATTCGGCCAATAAACCTGATTCTGATTCTGAAAGTCTGCGAGCAGTTGAGTCTTGATTTCTCACATCTCAGCCACAATATTCTGTATCAATGAAGATCAACCGTCCCTGGATCAGGTGCTAACATGTCACAGTGTCCTGGTTATGACTGATCATAAAGAGGATACTCGTGCACCTGAGTTACACCTCAGTGAGGATATCCACAGGTTGTCAGAGAGCAGGGCGGCTGAATCCAGAAGAGGAAAGATGATTATGCAAAGTAACTAAAGTATATTGAAGAAATGTATATATTTAAAGTGATCATTCATAGTTTTGCTCCTCTCTAACACATCACAGTGACTGACAGCCCGTGCAGAGCACCACAGGGAGGATGCAGACTAGAGCACAATAATCCTCGTCATTGTTCTCTGAGATTCTGAGATACTTCTCCCCCCCATTCCCCACACAGAATTTTGATGCAAAACATTACGACTGTTTTTTTTTTTGTGTTTTATAATCATTCTTTAGTTATACAACATGTTTTTTTCTATGTTGTATAAGTATTGGTTCTGAAATGTTGTTCCAACCTTTGTGATCATTACTTTCTCTATAGTTTCCTGTCTTTAATCTTATTGTACTCTGTTTTACATCTCGCATGCAAGTTTTAAAGTAATTTTCAATTATGCATGAAATTTGCGACATGAATGAAATTGCCTTAGTTCTCAGAAAGAATTTGTTTCAGTGAAACCTGTTTTCTGTCTTGTTGCTCTGTTGCCTCCCTCTGTGCCTGTATTGAGTGTCTCTGTGAACAGCACACGGGACAATGAAGCATTGAAAACCCTTGGATACAGTATCTTCAGGAAACTATTGAGACTCAGCCCCTTCTTGGAAGTGACTGCAGAATAACTGCGGGATGCCTGGCTGCCAGCCAGCAGAGCGAGCTCTCACATGTTGCTGTCTGGCTAATCACATAAAGACAACCCTGCCATCTTGTAGCACTCTGTAGTTCCTCTCCTTTTCTCCTCTAATCAACCAACACAATCAATAAAGCAGCGGTTAATCATAATTTTAGGTTCATTTAATGTCCTACAGCGATTGTTCTCTGATCTTGTTGGGAACAGCACTCCTTGTTTGTTAGGGGCAGTTTTCCTTATTTTTAATGCCTATTTTTAGATTCTTGTTTGTCAAGAAGTGGTTTTCTACAAATGTGGCTGACTCATTCTAGAAAATTCTGCAGTCAGCAGATAGATGGGGGAGGTCTTTTTTTTTTATTTCTTTTTTACAAGGACATGGAGAAGGAGTGCAAAATGGTTATAGGTCATTTATATGCACGCTTATCTACAAATTATCAGGCCAAGTCTTCGCACAGAGGAGGTATTCATCTTCTTACCCGACTTTAGCCAACTGGGTCTCTTCTTTCAGAGCACAAACGCAGCTCATCCATGGCTCCTTTCTGCACGTGAGGCCCAAAAGAAGTAGGCAAACCAAATAACCACCACAAGTGACAGAAATACATTCATCATTTTTTTAAATAAGTGCTGACAGTCTCACTAAAGGCCCCGTCCTCATCTATACGCTATCGGTTTGGGTCTGCTTGTTTACCATAACTGTGATGAGTGCACTCGGATGTGTTTACCCATCATTCCATCTGGCTGTTGGCTCCACGTCAGAGGCACCGGGTCATGTGGTCGTTTAGATTAGCTACTCATATACCGTGTAAGTGCTGTGTCGTTCAGTAAAACGCCACAGATGCTGGTTTTATCACACTGTAAATGTGAGAAAATGAGAGCAGCTTGGTGGTTGTGACTGTGCATATCATGCCGAAGATCCTCTGGCCTGCTTCCGTACTGTGTCATGCTCGCATGTGACGTACCTCACGGAGGTGATGTTAAGGCTGTTTCCTGTGCACTTACACCAAATAACAAGCTTAGAACACACTGAAGGAGCATTTGCACAGGAAGCACAGAAGTGGTAGTTTGGGAATTTTCTATAAATCACTTTTTTTGAGTTACTTTGCAATTTCCCCATTGGAGTATTTACTTTATCAGAGAGCTATTTACACCTAGTTTGGCCATAAAGAATGACTAATTCCTCAGGTGAATGTGGTTGTGGTGGCAGAGTAGTGTACGTACAGGACTTTCCTCCAGGAGACCAGGGTTTAAATCCCTTCTGAGGCCACCTATCAAGGCTGATAAACTTATTTGAAGACTAAGGGACCTTATAAATTTCATTTCATAATTGTGTAAATCTAGTTCTAGTTAATCTAATCTAAGGAAGTTATCACGTAGGCCAATCTATAGCACTTTGTGTTCAGTCTGTGGAAGTGGTTAACAGTCTGGGATCATATACACACATTATATCACTATATGAACTAAAGTGCTGTCTTTTCTTAGCACTGGACATCCAGTCTACTCTGAGTTAGAATAAATACCCTCTAGATAATGCTAAAGCACATCTTTGGTTGTCCTTTAGCACATATAAGGTATATAAGGAATCTTCTAATCCATGCACAATCTATCTCATTAATAAACAGCACTTTATCATTTGGACATTGAGGTTTAGACCACTGTTCTTTCATATTCTGACAAGCTAACTAGAAAATAAAGACTTTCAGCTCCCATGTTTTCAGAGAGAGGAGCAGGCTAAAGCCGAAAGAAGCGGCCTTGTGTGCTGTAGATATAAGATATTTCACTATGATATTTACCTGACTGAAGAGGTCCTCGGCTGTGATCTTACTGTTTCTGTGCATTTGGTCTCTCCTCAACTTCTTTGCTGCACAGGAAAGCATCCATCCATCCATCAGCTTGTCATAAAGAGCAGGCCAGCTCTTTAAAGTAGTTTTTGTATTTATTACCCAATAAAAATGAATCATGAGTCAATCATATCTTATAGCTGTTTTCCTGAACAGTGCTGAGAACAACGTTAGTGTTTAACTAAGAATAGTTCAGTTAACCTGGTGAGCAGAAAACCTATAATTATGGATGAGGGCAACATGCTATTTTCTCTTGTTCTGTTCTTAGTTGCGTTGGAGGTGTAACACCGTATGTGGGTGTAACAGCTACTTTCACATTTCTATGTTTAGCGAAAAGTGTCTTCCGTCACATCCTCCTAAATCATTCCTGAAAAGCTCATGTCTAATTTAAGTCAAAATCAGTGGGTGTAATTCAAGCTTGGCTGTGCGACAAAGTGAAAAATGACTCAATAGTGCTGACACACTTCACTGGAAGGCTTTGGTAAGAGGCATTTCAGCATTTCCATTTATCTGTGTCAAGACATTACAAAACAGCAAAGACGAACGCTCAACATGTGTCACTCACGTCCGTTTCATAGGGTGATGAGCTACGGTGAAAGGGAAGGTAAAGTCTGAATGGGGGCCACGTCATAACACTGAATATCTCTATAAAACGCCGACTGTTAATCGGTGAGGTTTCGGCATTAATGTGCGTGCGTGACCTACATGTCTCTGCACATGTCTGAACCTGTGTCAGTGCACAGGTCATGTTTCTCCACGACACCTTATCAAGAGCTTCACTTCCAGCAGGGCGTGTTAAGAAGATTGGACAACAGGGAAATGAGTCACAGAGGCTTGTGTCATCCTTATACAACTTTTCCAATTATGAATATTCTCAAGTGGGATGTTTTTGTAGGACATGTTATATACTGAGTACATGCTCTGTTACACATTTCAATGCTACAGATTCACTTGGCTTAGTGGTGATACATGATAAAAAAAATAAATTAATACAGTTTTCAGTTTCGATGATGACTTAAATAATAGTTTTATGCTTGAGTGCGTAAGTGCTTTGATGGACAAAGCCAAGCAGGAGAATCTGGGAGCAATAAAACAGCAGAAAGCTGAACAGAGACGCCAAAGAAAAGCAAGGATTAAGAGGAACTAAAAGAAGGAGAGAAAGACACAGATGGTAGAAGATATAAAAGACAATAAAACATTGAACAATGCAAATATAAACAAGTATCCATAAAAGAATAAAGACAATAATAAAAATAAGAGAAAATAAAAAGATGAACACCAGTAAGAAGTAATAAAAAGCAACATCGCATGGCAGCGAGTCTGTAAAAAAGGGTTTTAAAATGGGTTTTATAAGAAGTTTCTGATTCTCCACAGTGTGTCTCTAATGATAATAATCTCTAATCTTTAGTTTCATTTACTTTGGTTTTTCAGATATGTGCCTCAGCCTCCTCTCTGGTAAAATGACTTATCATTAGATTTCCATTCTGCCAAAGCGTTGCTACGGTGTAATGTTATAAATGTAGGCTATAAATGCAGAAACCTCAGAGAGACTATCTGCTTCACTTGATACCACACTCACAGAGGAGTTGGCAGTCTCACCGACAAAAAGAGGAATGAAGGTAAACTCGATGCCGACCCTTTCATGGTCCGACTAACCTGCTCGGGGGCTCCTGGGTTAAAAAATGCACCCAGACTGACCCTGTTCCTCACACTGTCCTTGTGTACTTCAGGGATCCTGTTGCTGCCAGCTCCCCAAACACTGAACACACAACATGATACACTTGGCAGCTTAGCGATATTCCACCTAAAGCTCAACGCTCTTAGATCTGGCTCCATGTTTGTCTTTTGATCACCGTGGTATCCTGATGAAAAACACACATTCAATAATGCTTTAATAAGATTAGTGTTAGTAGGATCATGTGTGTGTAATCCTGTCCTGTGCATCTTTATTCCCAAAGATCTGTTTGTTTACAAATGTGGCTAAATACATTATTTCTGTCCCAAGTGTTGTACTGGACTCTGGAGTAAATCAAAAGTGGCAGACACTTTGATTGAATTCCAAAAAGACTGAGAACAGGAGGATAAAAGAATACTGACCTTAGACTCCCTCTGGGCTTTCTGAAAGGGTTTTGAATTGATTGGCTGGTTAATTGATTAAGTTTACCTGAAAATTCTGTACTTTGTCTACTGAGTCCAGGCGGGATGAATCATTATTTGTTCTGTACTCAGGGGAGTTAACGTTTCTCAGGAATAAGAATCAAGATAAGGGAAGGAATTCAGAATGAATTTAAACTTTTTATTTGATTTTGATTGAGGATTTGAAGAGTTTTCCCAAAGTTGTTTTAGGAGATAACTCATCTTGGATTATCCACAAAACAATAACCCAAAGCTGAAACAATTATGGGACAAAATGAAGTGTTTGTTCTTACTCATGAAGTTAGCACTAGAGTACATTTAGCACATATTTGTGTCCGATTTAAACTCTGGTGCTGAACTTGTCCCAGTTCCCCTGTGCTCTAGTTAATATTCTGCATAGAAACCTGGCAGTGAGCGTATAAGACGTGGATACACTTCATTCACCGTTCAGCAATAACAGCGTCCAAGCAGCACATTGCTCATAGCCTCAAAGACAAATAAATATCTGAAATCAATAGTCATTTTGAAATAATGTTTGGAAACGTGTGCTGTGGTGTCTTCGAGGTTTTCCATAGTCACATAATACGCTCTAGGGTACAAAGTTCGTAAGTGGGACGACATTAGCTGGGGGCCCATGCAGCTTATAGAGCATGCTCCTGAGAGCAGGCCCAGCTCAGCCTCCATCACCTCTGCAAGGATCTTACATGGGTCAGATAATGTGGAGACCCCCGGCCTGTGAATTAGGTCACGGCTTCAGTATTTGAATGGTGCCACGAAATCCAAAACTGGTTCAAATTCACAAGTTTGCCACCAGACTTCTTTTTCTGCCTGTGCAATGATATATAACCACTACTTACTCAACAACTGTGAAACCTGACATGAAACACTGCTTATATAAAGCGTTACATAAAACAATGAATCAATCCCACAGCCGTAACTATGGGTTAACCAGGGACGTGGTGATAATTCAAGTCGAACTGAGTGATGATGTCCCCTCTTATTGCATCTGAAGGGTCCTTATTTTGTTATCACGTGTAAAACCTCGTTAAAAACACAAACTGCGGGCTTGTTGTGCAGAAGATCACACTCATCCATCGCAGTCTGAGACGTTATACAATATAATTGCGTTATATAAGTGAGCCAAATAACCGTCCAATGGGCGCTCGCCTCGCGGGTCACATGACGCGCTGCGCTCGCCTCAGCCAATGGGAAGCGAGATCCGAGGAAGCGACAACCTTTAGCTGCCTGAGCTAGCTGGCTAGCGACCAAGATGGAGTACCCGAGTGGCTGCTTCGTTCCCACCGGGGTTTTGTCGTTTTTAAAGAAGAGGACATGACACCCGGGTTCTCTGAATTATACGGGTTTTCGGACATCGGGTTGAGACGAGTTCGCTTGAGGAATTCGACGTGCGGGGATGGGACAGCCGGTGCTCGGTAGTTGAGCAACCTGCCGGAACGTTAGCTAGCTCTCGGCTTTAAGGCTCGCGGGGTCTCTTACATAAAAACAACGGTTGATCAGCTGCGCTTCACCGGAGCAAAGACGCGCTTGTGGCTCCGCAGCGGAGATTCGTCCAGGTTATCCTCGGCATTGTGTGGTATTTAAAACAAAAAACAACCTAAACTTAGCCTTTGTTCAGTTTATGTGGTGTTTTAACGGCGAGTTAACGCGACAGGTCGGTGTGAAAATAAGCTTCTTACTTGCTAAGCACCCACCGGCTCTCCGCTGAACGTTAAAAAAGCTGGAGAATCGTAAAAGAGAATCGATATAACTTGTAAAGTTTACAACAACAGATATAAGTGAAAAGCTCGGTGGATAACACTGACCATCTACCTCCAGGGAGCCGGTGTTTACAGGGATGTCACTCAGGCGTCCTGTGTTCTGGGGTTGAGGTCGTGTGGCTCGGAATGAGTCCCGACCTGCTTCCAGCGTCCAGCCGGGAGAGTCTGGCTCCACCACGGGCTCGATTTGACAACATGGCGTTAAATGAAAGTTTGCGTTAGTTTGCGATATGATTTCTGAGCAGCCTCGGGAGTGTGTGTGAGAACCTCTTTGCCGTCTTGCTATCTGATTTGAGGAGGATGGAGACGGGAGTGAGATCCCTCCAGGTGGACCTCTCCGTCCACCCGCTCTCCCACCCTGGGGCTGCGGGGATCTGCCCCGAAATGCTGGAGGTGGCAGAGGAGGCCAACCGGGCCGGGGACTTTAACCTGGCTGTGGAGATCTACAGCTCCCAGCTCGCAGACCTCCAGCAGCCGGACAGGGGCTTGTGCCTGAGGAAGGCGGACTCTCTGGCCCGCGCCGGGCGGATATCCGAGGCGCTAGACTCGTACTGCACCGCGGCCAGCCTGGGCAAGCTGCGCCCGGAGGAGCTGCCCCTCCTGGTGGAAACCATCGCCCGGACTCTCCGTGAGAAGGAGCTGGGCATCAATGGGGCGTTTAAGGGGCACGGTAAGAGCAGCGGCGGGGAAGACGGGCTTGAGAGTGATGGGGAGTGTGGGGAGGATGAAGCCCTGGACTTGTTCTCCTGTCGCCTCTGCAAGTGTCTCCTCCATGAGCCCACCACCGTGGAGTGCGGACACACTTTCTGCAAACACTGCTTAGAGGACGACTGTGTGAAGAACTGTGCACACTGCAAGCAAAAGATGAACAAAAAAGACGGACTGCAAAACGAGAGGAGACTAAACGTCGTCCTCAGTGGCCTGCTGAATAAATGGTTTGCAACTGAGAGTAAAGCAAGGAAATTCTGGGTGGAAGGAGAGGTTTTGTGGAAGAAACAGAAGCTCTCGGATGCCTTGGAGAAGTACAATGCAGCGGTGGATCTAGGTAAGAGCGCACAGCCTTTCACGTGTTCAACTTTTTTTTTGTGTGTGTGTGTTAATGATGATCAAAATGGCATTGTTTCGTAAAGGTGACCTACTTTTCCCCCAGCCCGGCTTCCCAGTGTCACCCATAGGTGGCGCCACACTGCATGTCTAGACTGCACTGAGGTCAGGCGTTACATGACACACCGTACATCATTAAGTTACCTAAGCAACATGCATAACTAGTCTTGTGCTTTCAGTGCTGGGGAGGTTTGTGCACTGTGGGAAAGCTCACCAGACATAAAAGCTCTCTGTGTCATTCGATCCTCTTCTATCTGCATAATGTGTTTATTTGCACGTCATTTGCATGAATACATTCCTCAGTTGTGACATACAAAACTGGACCTAAGCGACAACCCCTCTGTTTATTGATGGTGTTTCATAAGCTGGCAGTCGGTGGTGTGTTGGATAACACTCAGGGAGCGGCAACAGTGATAAACAAACAAACTTAAAATAACTTCCTTTAACATTCGCAGTTAAATCTACAGGATCATGTCAGTGTGATTGTTCCTTGATGTGATTATATGTGACAAAGAAGGTGGATTAATTCTTGATCTTTACTCGCTACATCTTTGGGATTGTTGGCACGTTGAGCAGCTGTTTTCCTGAACCTGCTGAGCTGAACAGCAGAATGTTCTGTTCTTTTGGCACATTACATAAAGCATGCCAGTGTGTTTCATTAATCGCGGGCCACGGCAAGTCTCATGTTTCACAGTTTGAATTCTCACAGAAAGCCGAACCGACCTCTTTCTACCTCTGGCCTACATATTAGAGTCACATTAAATATCTATTTCCCCTGGCCCTTGAATAGCTTATGGGGTGAAACAAGGCACTGGCACCGATGGCTATCTCAGGTGTTATGCACATGTCGGTTTAAGAAATTGCTCCACTGGAGGGGAAAGCATCAATTAAAGCGGCATGTTCCAGCCACTATTTGTGGGTTTGAGTGCTCAGGTGGCGCCTTCTCAGTTATTTCTCTCCCCAGATCAATATTGATTCATGCCTTCTGTCTCGTGAAGGACTCTAGGTGTCGGGATGACAGAAGGCCTTCACAGCTTTATCGCTGCCAGACAATGTTTTCC
Organism: Pempheris klunzingeri; assembly: GCF_042242105.1. Classification (NCBI taxonomy): domain Eukaryota; kingdom Metazoa; phylum Chordata; class Actinopteri; order Acropomatiformes; family Pempheridae; genus Pempheris; species Pempheris klunzingeri. The sequence continues at coordinate 24,725,586 of NC_092021.1, forward strand.
CAACAAATGCAGCAGGAGGCCTTCTGGTATCTGTGATGCAGGACGAACATAATGGGCTCATGATGTCAGCACGAGTGTAGCTGTGATCCAACCTGTGCCTTTCAGGAAAATGTCCTTTTCCTCTTGGTGGTTGTGTGCTACACCTCCTGTGCAGCCCTTTTATCATCTGAAGCTTTTAGAGATATCAAGAACCTGTTCATAGTGGTGCAGTCCAGCAAACCATAGAGAGGCACGTACTATTAGCATTCAAAAACACGTCTGCACTGACCAAGAGCAACAGAGAACCAGATGTTTAGTTGATATTGGAAAAACTACTGATCTCTTTTGTAAAAAGCAACTTCCTTTACAGTACCATACCACCAAGTCAGAGGATTAACCTATTTACTTAGTCAAACATGTGAGGTAGTCAGATGTTGAAGCCAGAAAGAGAAGGATTTGTCTAAAAAAACATCGTACAGACTAAAATAATCTCCCTCAGTCATCACCCACTAGAAGTGCGTGGCGGAGTGCGTATCTGCAGAAACCCTGCTGTCTGCCTGTATTTTCAGATTTTGCTGTGTTCTGGACATTTTTTGGCATCGATCTCTGGGCATTGGGTGTGTAGCCCCCAGCCAACCAAACCAAATTGAAGCCAGACGTTCGAAAGGAAGTTAAAAAAATGGCTGACACAGCGCAGAAGAATCACTAATATAGTGAAGAGTGAATCTGGGGTTGGCTTTCAGTGTTTGAATGTTGTATTTACAAACCACAACCAACAAATCCGAACATTGTCTTATTAAAGGAAATGACTTTTGTAAAGTGCTGTTTATTTTCAGTACAAATGAATATAAATAACAGGAGAAAACAGACGTTGCTGGACTTAAATCTCGAAGCATCCGTCCTCCAGGAACAATGTTACAAATGTTTATTCCTGCAGTCTCACAGAAAAGCTGCTCAGAGTGCGATTCTAGCACAACAGTTTGGAGACATGTAAATATTGTCTGTTAGTCAAACTGTTTGTGCTCATGGAGTCTCAGCTGACTCGGCTCAGTCAGCCTGTTCACCTTCTGTTCAGTTTTTGGGGAGATGAGCGATCCAGCCTTGGGCTCAAATAACTTTGCAAAAGGGTTTCAGGATCTTTAAGAGTCAAGGGCGAAGGACTAAGCCTTTTTTTAAATTTTTTTTTATTAAAGCTCTAAAACATTTCAGCCTTTCTTCGCCTGTGCCGTTTTAAATAGCAAATAGCAGTTCTATTTCATCCATCGTTCATTCAGTTCACTGTCAGATGGGTTTAATCTTCCGAGATAACTGAGGAGGCCTTTGGTTTGGTATTTACCTGTTTGACTAAAGCCACGTAATCTGAGTCCCTGGTTGAATCATCAGACTTCTTTGTTTGAAAGAACATGATGCAGGCACCCAGGATTCAAAGAGATGCCAAAAGTGCAAACTGGGTACACGGTGTACTTATTGGCACAACAGTTGGTAAGGTGTATCATTTCCCTGTTTGGTAAACGGACCTGTTTGGTTATGTGGTTAGCAGCACATACGGGGAATTGTCCTCTGGCAATAACTACATAAGGTACATAGTATTCTCACATGTGAAATAGGTCTCATGTCACGTGTTACATCGTTGCCCTACTTCTGCCAGACCCAGAAAAAAATCCTGACCACTGTCCTGTTGGTGTGTATGTGTGTGTGTGTGTGTTTCCCTGTGGTGTACAGCGCCCTCTTCAGGCAGACTGCTGTGCCAGCGGGCTGAGCTGCACATGGAGATGGGAAACTTCAGTCAAGCAGTGCAGGACGCCAACAGCCTCTGTAGGATAAAGCCTCTCTGGACAAAGGTGGGATCCATGTTTGAGATGAATCTGCAGGGCTAAATTAGAAACACCTGAGTCTGAATAAAGAGAAAAGGCACCATGTAGCTACATTAGAGCTCAAAACTTCTAACTTTATAACCAAGAGGGTTTTTTAAACATATTTTCACCAGGATTTAATGTTCTTAAGCATCAGAAAGTTGTTCTACAAGGGGTCGCAGGAGGCACTCTGCCCCCACATCAAACCTGTTTCACTGGAAACACTTGACATCCCATGGATTTATGGTTGTGTTTGTTTTCAGGCTCACTGTCTGAAAGCCACGGCGCTCAGCAAAGCAGGCCGCAACGATGAGGCGTTACAGGAGTACTTGGTGTGTGTGGCACTAAAGCCCGACTGGACCAAAGTCAAACTGGAGGCCCAAAAGGTAAAAGAATCCCATTTGAATGATAAAATGCTGTAAACATCCCAATAATGAAGCAGGTTTTGTTGAAAATCCACCGTAACAAACATTCATCCTACTAAAACAAATGTGTTATTGTCAGCATTTATAAAGCCCCTCGCTTCGTTTCATCCTGCAGGTCCTGAGCGAGCTCTTCTCCTCTGTGTTTGAGAATGAGGACCTGCCAACGCCGCTGCACCCGCTGCAGGGGGGGCTGGCAACCCGGCTCATCAAACCTCCCGCCTTGCTTAGGTCCCTGAGGCCCCTCACACAGAGACCTGGCTCCTCCTCACAGGTTACTGCACACAAACAGCACATTCAAATGATTTACATCATATCAAATATGATATATGCTAGTCCTACACTCATGTTTATTCCATTTAACATTTTATTTGGAGTATTTTTCTGTGTATAAGCCAGTTATACAAGACGTTGGGAAATGTGCTGCTCTTATCTGAGCACATCTCACTCAGTATATTTTCTCTGCTGCTGTCAGGAATAAGCTTTGCTGCTTGTATAATAATGGCTCCTCTAAGTCCTTTACCCCCAGGGATCCGATAACACTTGCATGAGGGGAAGACATTTCAAAACACGAAGGGCATTTTCCACATTTGTTTAATTAGTAGGATTAGTGAGAACAGAGCCTCAGGTGATTACATCAGTTTACAGGTATCTGTTTTTGTTTTTTTTTTCTCCAGCTGTCATGGAAACATGCAAATTATTGTGTTAAAACTAAAACCAGTCGTTTTTCCCACCACATATTATATTTTGTATTGATATTTTGAATGGAGGTGCACTGGAGCAAAGGGAGGCAGCCAAAGTGATCATCCCCTCATAATCATCCAGCTCACTAATCTGTCCGTCTGTCTGTCCAGGACTCAGAGTTCAGTGTGACTAAAAGCGCTCCGGTGGACGACTCGTCCTCCAGACTGTCTGCTCCCGGTAAATCGGACCCTGCCGCAGGGGAGGGGGGCACCAAGAGTCTGGCCGGTGTCTTGGCTGCACTGCCGCCGCCCCCCGGTGGCATTAAGAGGAAACACGGCGGAGATGGACCCTCGGCAATCTTCAACCCCCCCTCCAAACTGCTCAGACCTGGTAGGAGAATCTGAGGTTCACTCCTCTGATGATGTGCATGAAAGTACCATAACACTGAGTGTGGATGAATGACTTTATAATGAACCCTGTGGTCTCTTTTATTATTACATCTGGTCTCTACTTGAAGTCTGGGAGCACCTGTAATGTTAATTAGGTCATTATCAATAGGTGAAGAAATGATTAAACTGACCAAAATGTGTTTTCATATATACAGTAATAATGACCAAGCGAATGCAGGGAAGCACAACAGTTATTTTAAGTTGCAATATAAAAGAAAACCAACAAGTAGTGATTGAACTGTAACTGTAATTTCTTCACTGTATTAAGTGTGTCATTAAGTTAATGGAGATGTCCTGAGCCAGAGAAGAGCCTGCTGTCTGTTTTAATCTGTTGAGAGTGGCTGGATAAGTCCGACATATTCCACAAACAGTCGATGCAAAGAACTTAAGTTTCATTAAAACTGCAGCGACAACAGAACTGAGCTTCACTCCAGAAAAACAAGCAGAAAGTTTAGCCATGTGATTCAGCATGTGTCTGAGTATGTCATGAGCCCTGGACTGAAAATGACCCCAATATCAAATTTGCACTGCAGGCCTAGACGGTTTCATACTTGTTGTTTTTTGAAGGGTTGCACAAGCTTGAAATAGAAATCTTCCCCCTCTCTCTCTCTGTCTGTCTCTCTCTCTGTCTGTCTCCCCCCCCCCCTCCGGGGATAACATAAATAACCCAAACACACGCGAATGATCCTGATGTTGTGATGTTTTGTACAGACGGTACGAGCAGCCTTCAGACAACCCTGGTGTGTGGAGGGAGGATGGTTCCTGCTGAGCTGTTGGACAGTGGAGACATGGAGTGTTCGCTGTGCATGAGGTGACAGTCCAGTGTCACACACACACACACACACACACACCGCATGAACGCACAGTATTCACAGGTTAAATTTCTTTATATTTGAATGCAACTGTGTTACGGAGACATGTATCTGCATGTGATGCATTAAGCCATGATTTCAGTGGCTAACAGCCAGTGGGTGCATCATGTTTGGGTTTGTCTGTTGGCTTCTTGTTGTTTGTCCTCCAGGTTGTTCTATGAGCCAGTAGCCACTCCCTGTGGACACACCTTCTGCCTCAAATGTCTGGAGCGCTGCCTGGACCACAACTCCAACTGCCCTCTGTGCAAAGAAAACCTGTCTGAGGTGCGCACACCCCCCCCCAAAGGATTAATCAAGCAAATATTGTTTAATTAAACGAACATTTATTTGTAGCCAGAGTTTGCAATAATTAGCGTCTTTACGGTGTTTTGTGTTGTTGCAGTATCTGGCCACTAGGGGCTACAACAAGACGCTGCTGATGGAGGAAGTGCTGCAGCGTTACCTAGGAGATGAGCTGGCAGAGAGGAAGAAAATCCATGAGGAGGAGATGAAGGAGCTGTCCAAGTCAGTTTCTCACACATGCAAATGCACACACACACACACACACACACACACACACAATGAAATGGTTTATTTTCTATTCTTAGAATACACCAGGATCAAAAGGATCACAGGATCAAAACGAGCTGTTTAGCCAGCAAACATTCAAACTGTTTCGTAACAGCCATGAAATCGATGAAGCAGAACAATGTTCGCTATATTACACTTTCATTTGGTGAATTCTGCCCACTCCAGTTCCAGATGATATTAAGTGGTTTTAAAATGCTTTAGATGGACACAAACTCTTCACTGTGTTTCTTGTAGCTTGAACCAGGAAGTGCCCATCTTTGTGTGCACCATGGCCTTCCCCACCATCCCCTGCCCGCTGCACGTGTTTGAGCCGCGCTACCGTCTCATGATTCGCCGCTCAATGGAGACGGGCACCAAGCAGTTTGGCATGTGCATAGCTGATGAGCTCAAAGGCTTTGCCGACTACGGCTGCATGCTGCAGGTGCGTGTTTGTCTCATTGGCTCAGCTTCCTTTCTGCTACAGATCTTATTCTGCTAATTCTGCCGTATGCAGTCAGAAAGATAAAAGATAAATCCTTTTTCAGGTGCGAGATGTGAAGTTCTTTCCTGATGGTCGATCAGTGGTCGACACCATTGGTGTGTCGCGGTTCAAGGTCCTCAGCCACGGCCAGAGAGACGGCTACAACACCGCCAAGATCGAGTACCTGGAGGACAAGAAGGTGGGCTGAGACGATGTGCTGCCTGTGTCTCTTTTTTTATCATGCTATATATATGGTGGATGTGTTCGACTCAACCCTGTGCCATCTTTCCTCTGGTCAAAGGAGTTTTAAAATAATAAATCAAATATCTCCGTCCAATCAGGTGGAGGGGGAGGGGCTGGTGGAGCTCCTGAAGCTGCACGACTCTGTGTACGAGCAGGCCAGCAGCTGGTTCACCTCCCTGAAAGACGACATGAAGAGCCAGATCCACAGCCACTTCGGACACCTTCCCAGCAAAGACCCCGACCCACAGGTCCGCTAACGCCCGCATAGTGTAGCTTCACTACTTTGACCGTTTCATCTCGAAGACCTGAAGGAGCACTGACCATTAAGAGATGCTCTAAAAAGATTCTGTTCTCTCCTGCAGGCCAGCCCCAGTGGACCGGCCTGGTGCTGGTGGCTGCTCGCCGTCCTCCCGCTGGAGAACCGAGCCCAGCTCACCATCCTGGCCATGACCTCCCTGAAGGACCGCCTGATCGCCATCCGCAGGGTCCTCATCTTCGTCACCCGCAAGAGGCCGCGGTGATGGCCCAGCCGCTCGGGGGACGGACCGGGACCGGGACCGCTCGGGCTTCTATGCAGTTACTAACTAGGTCACTCATTAACAGGTTCATCCAGTCATTTCTACGTGTTTACTCATCTGTTTACTTTGGTCACTGTCGCATCCGTTCATGAACTCTTTCCGGTGTCATGCAGCCTTTCTGAGCGCACACGTCAGTTCTGTTGAGAGCGTCGGGTGGGCCGGGCCGCTGGCACGAGCACATTCCTGGATTCTCGTCCGCCTGTCTGTCCGTCTGCCTGTCTGCTCATCCAGCCACCCCTCCCCCACCCACATCCTCTCACGGGAGGAATTAAGCTACAACACATCTCTGAACGAGTAACCTCTCACCTCCCGCCCTCTGTTGGGGCGGAGGTAAACGCTGTCAGGCCAAGCTGTTTGACTTCCTTAAAGGTCACTTCTAGGTAATTAGCCTGACTCCGTTACGAAGGAACAAAAAAAACCTGCTTTAATGAAAGCAGTTTGAGCAAAAAGGATCAGGTTGAAGAGGAATCAATTTTTCGTACACACACTAAGCAGTATTTAACATAAGACGTTTGCCTGCCTCGTTGCCGGGCGGCCCCTCCACTGTGACAGTCCCTCCACAGGTACAGTGGAACAAAAAAACTCACCTGCTGAAATATGAAGCAAAAACACTCGGCGTGACGGCCACACACATAAGTGAATGTACAGGTCTGGCTGCAATATGTGGATGTTTTACTTATTTCTCCTACAGTTACAGAATCCGTTCAGCGAGTTGCACATGAGGTCAGATTCCTGTATGTGAACACGCGTCAGCTGCTTCTCTAAATCTTCCTGACTGAGCCAAAACTCATGTGCAAAAACCCGGAGCTTTCTATCAGCTGCCTCACTCGGTGGCGGGCGCGTACCTCAGACTCTGATAGGAAGCGATGGGTGCCATGGGAGTCGTTGCATTGAGATAGGATTGTGATTGTGCCCGCTGTAACACTAAAAACCAGACGCTACCATTGGCGAGAACAAACGCTGCTCCACTCGTTTTGAGAGCAGTGAAATTTGAACACAGGTTGGGCTATCACAAGTTCTGCTAGCATTAAGGAAAATGCAGATGCAAGTGCATCCTCCCAGATACTGTTGATCTGGAACTTTACATTGTAGCATACCTCTGGGACTTCAACTACAGACTTAGTTTTAGGGGTTGATTGTGTATTTTTGTTTCTCTCTTTGCTATGCCCTTAAGTGTATGTGTATGGTGAAATCTTAAGTTGGGTGATTTATATGTATATCAATGTAACTCGGAGGCCTTTTTAATGTTTTATTTAAGGAACAGTTCACTCCCCTCTCTCTTTCTCTTTCTCTTATCTCTCTCAGTACATTTCCATGCACACTATAATGCAATTACAAATCATTCCTCATACACCATTTGCAAAGCTGGTTCTTCCTCGTCTTTATGGGCGCAGTGCTGCGTGTCTGGGCGCTTCAGCACCTGTTGATCTGTCAAAAACCGAAGAAGAAAATGGGTTAAACGTTGCACCGTAATTACCCACATTCACCCGGTGCAGGTTCCTGCTGACGGTCTCAAGCTGCTCCACTGATCAGTGTTGATACGCAGGCCAAGAAATGCAGCAGTGTGCCAGCAAACAGCAAGCAGCAGGCAGGAAGGTGACTCGCTGATGTTCACATCAGCATTGCAAATGTTTTTATGAGGACTCAGTTTGTTTTGGTGAGAAACACTGAATGTAAACCTGTTAAACTAAACAGAGGATGAATAAATGCTGAGGGAAGCGTTGGTGGTTCCAATTGAACAATATCTGCAAGTCGTGAAATGAAACGAAGCGCTCCGAGGCGGAGGAGGGAAGAGCGGCCTCACTTTGTGCTCGACTTTAAGCTCGTCAAGTCACACTGGCAGGGCGGCCGTGGCTGTAGGTGCATTCTCAGCGTGCATGTGAATCCACTGGTTCTCTGTATAATTCTGTCCTTCCAAATGTTTGACGCCACTGCAGTCACTTGCTCTCTGACCGGGGGCAGGGTTCACCACGTGCTGCGTTTCCCTGCTGTATTTGTAAAGGGAGATCTTTTACCTATTTTTTATTGCAAATAAAGAAAAACACATTCAGCCCTGTCTCTGTTTTGTTATTCTAGCTCATCCTGCGGAGACAGACTGCACAGTTTTTGTAGATCTTTTGTAGAAAGATGGGTAGATGAACGTTCCCGTACAGCAACAACCTCCTCAGCACACATCTGTTACACTCCCTCATGTATGTGACTGGATGCTTGCGAAGTATCGAGCAGGTAAGTGGTCAAACAAGACTGTGGCTTGCTCAAGGGCATTTAGATCTACAAGCCTCAGAAATAACCACTGCATGCTTGTGCAATAGATCAGATCTGTAAAGGGAAAGCAGTGACACCTTCTTCAGTACACCACTCTGAAATGATCACATGTTGTGTCTTTAACAGAGAAATAAAATTTACAATGAACACAAATTTTCCTGCATTAGGATCAAATATCTTTTCCTGGGAAGTTGCCCAACAAACTGGTTTGTACCTCGTTAAAGAAGTCACTGGATGGACTTTACGTACGTCCTAAACATGAATAACTTGTGTAAATATGTTGGAGGTGCAGGTTCAGGTCAGACACAGCAAAGTGACCGGTGATTCCTCAGAGGGAAACATCAGAGTTCACTCCTCTCCTAACCTGCTTTGACACTAAATCATCTCCGGTCTAAGCGAAGGGAGCAGACCTGAGTCTGACCTGAGCTCTCCAGGCCCGATGTGGACCGTTAGGATCCACCACTGAGTGTGAGTGAGGAGGAGGAGGATGAGGAGGAAGAGCGGCGGGCAGAGGACTGATGAGGTGTCTCCTCAGCTCGTGTAGACGAGGCAGCAGTCTGTATCACCGCTGTCGTCTAGACACAAAGCACCTTCCTGCTTCCTCTCCTCTGAAGGTGTTTTATATAGTCTGCTCTGTGAGGCTGTTGCTGGGCAAAGTGAATTTGGGGATGTTGCTGTAGTTGAAGCCGCTTGGCTGCAGGACACAGTGGCTGCAATGGGCCACTGGGGGGCGCTGTTAGGCAGAGAAACAGCAGGTGGGATGAGGAGCTGAGGGCACTGAGTTCATGAAGGGTTCACACTCAGAGGAGAAGACAAACACTGGTGCCAATGAGATGCTGAAAGTGATCACTTGTATTGACAGAACGTCACAATGAACACAATGTTACTCAACATCCGACGCGTCCTAACACCAGTTTGATCTTATCTGAAGGAAGTGATGTCGACATCTCTCACCAGGTCACATCTACAGCTTCGTAAACACACAGTGGAATAATAATAAGTATGATCAGTAACAGAAGGGGAAACCCTGCTGTAGCAAACCTTTCTTATCATTTAGAGCTTTTATTTAAGAGCATTAACAGTAAACCAACCAGGAAGTGGCCTTAACAGCTGGCTGAGTCCTCTGACTGTGAGTAAAAAGGTGAATCATCACTTCACGTACAGAGGAGCCCGTTACCAGAGGTCAGGAGATGGAAGTGAGGGCATGTTCCCCTGATGCTGTCCCACCAAGCCCTTTCTTAGCACATGGTTACCTTTTCCTTTTTCCTTTCCCTTCATCACACCCTCCAGGTAAAGTTTCCCATCAGACTCCAGCTAAACTGCTTCTAAGACGGTTGTATTCAGACCGTCAGGCGGTGGTGTGTTATTGAGCATCGATCAGGGTGTTGGATCAGACATATTGTAAAACAGCCCTGCACAGTCTGCACTTTGAACCTGAGCTAGACATTTTACCATGAAACCTGAGCTGTAACTGTCCGGCTCTTCATCAGCAGCTCCAGCTTCGTCCTTCACTTGTATTTTGGCGTTTGACAAGCTACAATGAAACAAGTGCTAATATCACTGGTAAAACATCTGACCTCTAACAGCTCTATCCACGTCTACATGAGAAACACCAGCATATAATGAGACCGACACATTCATGCTCTTCAGAGGAAGAACCCCTTTTTTATTTTGGGCAGTGAACCTTTCTCTGGCGTCACCCTCAGGACTAAATAATAACTATACATGTTAGACGACTCATAACCAAGACATTTGCTTACCACATTCAAGGTCCAGGGGGGATAAACCTTTAGATACAAGTGCTCTAAACCCACAAAGCTCCATCAGATGCCTTCGTTTTCACACCGGTGCTCACACGATTTCTTTTTGTTGGTTTGAAAAATGATGAAGCACATGAACATTTTCTACTGTTAACATTCTTATTCTTCAGCCTCTGTTTTTGATTTGTTGTACTTTCACTGTATGTTTCAGTGTCGCTGCAGGGTAACAGGTTACGTTGTTAATCTGTCCAAACACTGTCGGTCCTTCCTTCAGTCTGGTAACATTTCTGTGACGGGAGGAAAGAAGTCAACCAGATTTTGGACAATATTTGTGATGCATTTGTGCATTTGGCCTCTTTAACACACCAGGAGCCAGAATAAGATGTTAGGAGCCTCTGACTGGGATTAGAATTTGAATCAGGGCCGTTAGTGGTGAGATGAGAAAGTTAAACTACAGCAGTGTTTCTCTGTGAGGCCGCTGCCCTCAGTGCTGTACCTCATCCTCCACACAGTAACACACCCCCAGTCCTGACAGGCTGCACCGGCGCTGATGAAGACAGCTACGTGGCTTGCTCAAGGGCACCGGGGCATCAGGCGTTTCGAAACAGAACTGGTTGATCTTAATCCTGGTGTTAATATGAAGCGCTCCTCCAGCCTCTCCAGACACCTTCACAACACTCACAGCTTCCTCACAGCAGACTGTAAAAGAGGAAGCAGTTGCATATCAAATACAAACAGACAGACAGTGTTTGCTCAGTGTTTGACTTGTCCACACACACACACACACACACACACACACACACACACACACAGCCTTGTGCAGACAGGACGGAGTCATAAAAAAGGGGAAGTGTAGGATTGATGTGATTCTTTTTCCAGAGTTAATAATACTGCATGAGAGGAGGAAAGACTGTGAGGGACCTGTGTTCACACACGTCATTCATGTGATGAACGTTTGTTATTGGGACTATTTCAGCTCGAGGTCGAGACAAAACGTGTGTGTTGTTGTTGTTGTTGTTGTTGTTGTTGTTGTTGTTGTTGTTGTTGTTGTCTCTCCGTCAAACAGCCTGAAGTGAGAAACCAGAAGGTTCTGACCTCCTGAGCACGTCCTCTGTCTCAAGGTCACCACAAAGATAGACACACAGAGAGACAGACAGACAGACAGACACACAGACACAGACAGACAGACACACAGACAGACACAGACAGACAGACAGACAGACAGACAGACAGACACACACACAGACAGACACAGACACAGACACAGACACAGACACAGACAGACAGACAGACAGACAGACAGACAGACAGACAGACAGACAGACAGACAGACACGAGCACCTCGAGGACGACTTTCATCTGGTCCTTGTGTGACCTGATTGACAGCTGTGGCTGCAGAGTCATGGTGTTTATGTGTTTATGTGTGTGTGTTATACAAGGATCACAGATTAGTCACACACACACACACTCACACACACACACACATGCACGCACGCACGCACGCACGCACACACACACACTCACACACGCACACACAGGATCATGTTCCCTTCACATTACGTTGACTTGACATTTATTGACTTGACAGTGATTTCCTGGAAACTTACCCCCTTATCCTAATCTTACCCTAATCTCTAAAGATAACCTTAGTTTAACCTTAAACTAAACCCTAAACTAAACCTAGCCTTACCTTAACCTTAAACTAAACCCTAAACTAAACCTAGCCTTACCTTAACCTTAAACTAAACCCTAAACTAAACCTAGCCTTACCTTAACCTTAAACTAAACCTAACCTTACCTAAAACCAAGTCTTCACCCCTAATTCAAAGGCAAGTCCCCACAGCATGAGTAATACATGTTCTCTCTCTCTCTCTCTCACACACACACACACACACACACACACACACACACACACACACACACACACCAGTCAGACAGACTCTCATAGCCAGTAGTGAGTAATAACACACACCTAATCACAGCTATAAAACACACACACACACACACACACACGGTGTACTGCGTGTTTGTGTTTGACCAGCTGTAAGGTGTGGATGGTGGAGCTGGGTGTGTGTGTAACAGACACTAAACAGTGTTGTCGCTCATTTCAGGATCAGCCAGGTCGCTGACGTAGTCACAGATGAGTCCTTCCATAGAAACAGATTTCAGACAGCATCCTTCACACCACTGTTTCTATTCTGCCAATTATGAATCATATGATACTGACATGTGTTAACCTGTTAGCAGACAGTGGCTTTTATTTATCATTTCTTTATTTATTCTGATGAAGTCCAATCATCACTTCCCTTCAAGCTCTGTTTTTGCTCTCCACCAACACCAGCTTGTTGCCGACGCTGTCAGCTGTCAGTGACAGCGGCTGTGGACCAGAAACAACGAGCTCAGAGACGCTGTAGTCCTCCATCGTGCTTTTTAGGCCTTTTACATCACATGTAGTCATTTCTCATTATAAAACGTATTGATTATATCCATTTGAAAGAAAAACTGTCCTCAACAACATGTGTCCCACTAATTGAAAAGCTCTTTACAGAAAACCAGAAGTGTCACATATGTTAAAAAATGACATGAAACACATCAAGCTTCAAAGTGTTCAAAGCCACTGGCAGCGTGCTTTAGAATAAACTCAGTCATTTAGACGTCCATGCAGCCTGGAATCCTTGAAATATCCCTGCTATAGATAACACATGAAAGCAGGGCACACCCACTGGGTGACACTTTGATGTCTGTGGGTCGTCCCCCTCCATCACCTTCAAAGGAAAAGAGCACAGGCCAAGTTTAGGGCACTGCAGCGTCCCCGACATGGGACAGTGGAGCAGCTCCTGCCTGGAAGACGTCCCACATTATGTTGTTGCTATGACGAGCTGTGTTTACTTGTCAAGAGGATAAAAGAAGAAGCTCTAGAGCTGAATAATAATAATAATAACGTCCAAACACCAAGTCTGCTACTGTCCTCGGTCCCACTTTAAGGGCTCTGAGGTCCCGTGGTGTCTGGTCCTCGTGTGCCAGCAGATGCTCATTTTTTGGACTTGGTGGATGCCAAATGAAAGCGAGTGAGGCGGCGGAATGAGCTAACATCTGGATATCCAACATCATTAGCAGGCAATAGTAAAAGTGTGTTAGACGGGCCTGTACATTCCTGTGGAAAAGAAACCAGAGAACAAACTGAGGAGTCAAACTCCTCAGTCTGTTCTCTGTTTTCTTGGGATGTATGAAGATATTTCTAGATGGATATTTGCTTCTAATTTTGATGTGTTAGATTTTTAATTAACATCTTTTAGCACCTTTAGCCACATCAGCAGCTCCGTGGACGGCGACGTCTGTCCGCCATGATGGTCCAGATTGAAATTTCTCATCAACTACTGGATGGATTGGCCTGAAACTAATCTAAGACCCCCTCCAGATGAATTAGAGTAAGGTTTTATCTAGCGGCACCATCAGGGCTAAACTTTACTTTGGCTTTACGAGCAGATCCCCTGCAAAATAAATGACGTTTTGTGCTTTGTGCTAATTAGCAAGTGTTGCTAACAAAAAGAGCACATGTGGAAACGCACATTTCAAACGTGCTGAATATCAGTACATCCAAAAACTACATTCTTTTCATGTGCGATAAAAATGAAATGTGTTTATATTCACTTTTCTTTGTGTCACATTTATTAGGAATCTAAATTTCCGACCTTGGATGTCGCTGACAGTCCTCATTAAAAATCTAAACAATGCATTCAGCTAATTCAGATTCAGCTGCTAAGGTTCGAGCCTTGTTGGCCTTCAAACAGTATCTGCAGTCACCTCAAACACCAGTCATCTAGTGAAGTGTCGGTCGCGAACGATCCGGTTCTTAGAGCCGGCTCTTTGAAGTGAACGACGGGAGCCGATATGTTTTTTTCGTCTTTTTTCTGTTAAAGCCGCACGTGATTGGTCAAAATGTGTGGTGGTGTCTGTGTGTCCACACTGAGCGGGAGTGATGGAGAGACAAGAGAGCATTGCTACATAGTCAGACTGCAGGCAGGACAGGTGAGAAACATGAGCGACAGAAAATGTAGTAAAATTTGGACACGTTTTAATATAATTGATAGTTGGAGGGCAGAGTTCAGACTTTGTAAAATTAAAATTTCATATTAGACAGGCTCCACAAACAACCTGCACAGGCATGTGTGTATCAATTCAGTTAGAGGAGGAAAGACAAGCAAGGGAAGCTGCTGTTAATGAAGGTGCCAGTGTGTCTACAGCATCATCCAGGACAACACCACAGACACCAAGACCTACAGCCCAGAGCTCCATGACCCCAGTAAAACTAAATAATTTAAAATTAATAAAGCAATATAAACAATAAATATTCTATATAATGTGTTTTTTACATTAGTAATTCAATTTACACATAATTTGATAATACATTTATTGAAGCAACAAAAAAATCTGAGGAGCCACTTGGGAGCCAAAAGAGCCGGCTCTCTGAAAAGAGCTGAAATTCCCATCACTACAGTCATCAGGGGCTGACTGGATATTTGATATTGATTGGGCAGAATTAACAATCAACACTCGACCTGAGTATTGAGATCGCAGCCTCGCACTATTATCAGCGTGTGGTTCTCAGTCAAAGAGCTAAATCAGAATGGGGCAGGGCAGCCGACAGGTACGAGCAGGGTATAATTCAGCGTCTCTGGACATCACAGGACCTCCAACAGAAGGGCGGAGCTGTGACAGCACCTCTGAAATATTCATCACTGTTTCCGATTCACGTGCTCTAATTGCCTCGTATCTGTGTGATGGAGAGACAGAGGAGGACACACAAACACAGGCGGAGGGAGGAGGAGACAATCTACTGGGAACACTAGTATTAACTTCAGTAACAGAGAATACCACATACACATTTACATATTCATGTTTTTAAAATGTTTTATTGCAGTTCCAGCTGCGGCTGTCACATTCAGAGTGTTTCTTCCCCGGAGCACTTCTAGACTTGATGCGATGGGTTGACAGCAGTTAAAAGTTTTAATGAACAGACTTTTTTCTGCACAGCACTTCCACAACACCAGGGCCTTTCTTCATCATGCACCATCACTAATCAGTAAAAGCACAGGTGCATGCTGGGATTGTGTGTGTGCCGGCTCACATTAATGAGAACTGTGGTCCCTGTTATGTCTGATCCTGGTTTTAATCACATTCAGGCTGTGAAACATAAACCTCCAGGTTAGTGATCATCTGCGCTACAGTTATTTCTCTATTAAGGTGCTTTTGTGTGAGACTTACTCACTTATGCTGCCCTGAAAGTGTTTTATAATCTAAAATATCTATTTCAACCTTACAGTGCACATTCGGCCTGCATTCATACGGCAGTTTGGATGTTTTACAGCTCTGCATTAGGACAGTGACCTAAACAATAATACAGTGTCCTGCTGAGATTTCTTTAACATCCACACACACAGAGGATGTCAGTGAGTCTACATGTGTGGGCTCTGATTGTGGCGATGCCCTTAAATCCGGGGGAGGCACAAATCTGGAAAGGGCAAAAATCATGAATAGAACAAAAAGCCAGAATGTGAAAAACACTAAAAAAAACAATATATTATTATAAACTGCAGAGGTCTGGTTTTCTCTCAGATGACTTGAATGACAACATGCTGAAAGGTTATTAAGGGTTTCTTTTGTCCAACAAATAAACGTCCCACTCCAGCAGGGTGATGCTGTGCTCACATGGGTTCAACATGTTGCTTTGGTGATATTAATTACAAAAAATGAAGCAGAATAAACACTACTATAATATGATTTAGCTTTATTCAGTATATTATGTATTATTGCAGGCAGTGGCCTTCAGTGGCGTCCTACCTGAATCAAACCACCTCTTAACACCATCATTATGACGTCACGGCTATAGAAACCATCAGTATCATACAGAACGGCAGTAGAACAGGACGCTGCATCGCAGACAGGTGTCTCATGTTAGGAGAATGAATGTCATCACTAAAGCAAGAAACCCAATGAAAAGAACTCAACAAGTCACCAAACACTAACCACCGACTCAGCTCCAAACACAGAGTGGCGGACTAACCCTTTTCCCGGCTGGGACAGGCTCGCTAGCTTCGGGGGGGGGGGGGGGGGGCCGGCATTTCCTCAAAATGTCCAGCTTTTCTTGGAAAGTAAATGGATTTCTAAGTAGATCTGTGACCAAATGAACATCTTTTCCTCCGTCAGCCATTGTGGGTTAAAAAAAAACTGCTATTAATACTTAGGATGATGATAAAGGTTTAGCTCGTGCAGGTCGCTACAGGTAAGAATCGCTAGCTTTGGCTAAGCTCTCTGACCAGCCAATCAGAGGACGTGAAAATAATGACGTCATCGTACACCTGCTAGAAGGCCCTGGGGTCACCAACTAGAAACAGTTTCATTGTGATGTATTTTAAGCTACGGGCGCCTGTACTTTTGATCCTGAAGGCCTCAGGGCAGATTTCTTTGACCCTGGCAACACATGATGGCTGAAATATGATTGGATAAAAGCTCTAATATAGACATACACTGCTGGACACAGAGGCACTATGAGATGAAGAGCACAGACTATTAGGAATAATCTAAAATGATTAATGGGAAAATATTAAAACGTAAATCAGTGATTCTGAGTTGAGGCCAGCAGAGAAGGTTTCTGGCCCTGACGGCCCAGAGAGAGCTGAGAGAGAAATACGTAACATCACGCTACATCTTGTCCCAGAGGACGACAAAAAGTATTTTAAGAAATGCCGTCTATGGTTACATATAATCTAATCTAATCTAATCTAATCTAATTCTACCATCCTGCTCTCGTCCACTTGAACGATGTCCGGTTTGCCGGATGCTTCCGGTCCATGTGAACGCAGCATTAAGTGTCTATAAGAGCTGGAAACCAGCCCCCCCCCCCCCCCCAGCTGTTCCCAGTGGCCGCTCGCAGTACTGCAACCAAAAAACCATTTTCTCCATTGACCTCCACTTAAAGAAAGACTTGTGTAAAACTCTCTATGCTACTCTCTCTCTCTCTCTCTGTCTCTGTCTCTGCAATGCTATGAAGGCTAAAACCCACCGGGGGGGGGGGGGGGGGGGCTGCGTCATGTTCCAGCTGTTCGGCCCAGTCCAGTTACAGCAGGGGGGTCAAACTCAATCAAAGAAAGGGCCAAAATTTAAAACAGGGTCTAAGTCACGGGCCAAACGGGCTCAACATTTAGTGAAGACTCTAAAAGTGACTCTTTTATTATAGTATATAATATAATATAATAATAATATTAATTATATATACATATATATATTTTTTTCTTTTCTTTTTCTTCTTCTTTTCCTCAATAAAATAAATAGAATTTTAGATTATTTTTTTCTTTTCTGTACTATCCTCATGTTTTGTCTCTTAGTGTCGTCTTATATTTATATTCTTTAATTACGGCCACATCAGCTCCACAAACAAGACACACAGGTTCACCTCCGATATCGACAAACAGGTAAAACTCTGCCCCCCACCTGCTTTGAAAGTCTCTGTTTTCAAAGTCCACTTTTCGTTTAGCCATTTATTTTGTACCTACTCCCAGTAGAGCTCAGTAGGTTCTAGTGGAAACGCGCCATAAGTGTCGCTATAACAACGCTGACGATGCATTGATCCGCTGATCGGTGTGTCATTATTGCATTGTGGGATTTGTAGTATTAGAGGTGGGAGTCCTGTTTACCGACGGGCCGTTCTTAATAGTCACATCAAATTATCTTGCGGGCCGGATATAATTGTATCTATATATAATTGTATCCTTGAGTTTGACACATGTGAGTTACAGCTTTAAAACCCACCAGAAACTCACCACGTCTGTTTTTCAAGGCGAAGAAACGACGAGGAGGAGAGTTTGGCCAGTTTTCAAATTAAAATGCCCCGTGTTCATGTTCCACCACCACTCATGGATGACCTGAGGTTTGAAACACTTCAACAACAAAGAAGGAAATACATGCACAAGAAACACATTTAAACCAGACAGTTATTCAACCAAATCAACCAAATCTGAGCAGGTAAATCTGAATCTGCTGCCGGGGGGTTTAAAGCCCCACAGAGGAGGTTTCACTGGACTGACTAGGCTCCATCTTTGCCTAATAAGACACCTCCAGGTGGGTGGGGGGGTTATTTATTAGCGGCTCCCTCTTCTGGTGTGAGGGGGAAAACTGAGCTCTGTTCAGGGCCCCAAAAAGTCTGGGGCTGCCCCTGTTAGAGAGAGAGGGAGGGAGGGAGGGGGCGGATAGAGAGAGAGGAGAGAGAGACATGTGGACAGACTGAGGGAGGGAGAGAGGGCGGAGAATACAGGCAGAGAGACATCCACACAGACAGGAGAGAGAGAGGGAGGGAGAAGGGGAGAGAGAGAGAGAGGGAGAGAGAGAGGGAGAGAGAGCAGGCAGGGCTCCGGCAGTAGGTCGGTATGTAGCAGCAGAGGAGCTCCTGTCTGGATTATAAAGAGGGAAAAACGCGCCTCGGACAGAAAATATCTCCTCCTGGATTAAACAGAGAAGCAGCCGAGGATGAGACGCGCTCCGTCGGCCTGAAGGAGACTAAAAACACGCCGTTAATCCGCTGATTTATCACCGATTTGTGCGAAAATGGCGAACGACTCACCGGCCAAGAGTCTGGTGGATATAGACCTGGCATCCCTCAGGGTGAGTGTGCGGCTCTCTGCCTTTTATTCCCCCGCTGCCCGGAGCTCAGAGCCCGGGCTGCCTGTGACACAGCCCCGCGGTGCCTCCTCTTTGTCTAATATCCGCTGGCAGCAAACCGGGCGCAGCCGGTGAACACATCCAACGAACCTGATCGTAAATACCGGAGCGAATCGATTAATCGATCTTTTTTTTAATATATATATTTTTTTAATATTTGTTTGTTTGTCCTGTTTTTTTTGTTTTTTTTAAATACAGGATCCAGCTGGGATTTTCGAGTTGGTGGAAGTGGTCGGAAATGGCACCTATGGACAAGTCTACAAGGTTGGTGTGAGCCTCATCTGTGTGTGTGTGTGTGTGTGTTAAAGCCCCAACCGAGAGAACAAACGGGCGGAAACTGGAGCACAAACATGCATTTATGTATTTTCCCCTCTCACGGTCTCAGGAACACGTTTATTATAACATGCCCCCCCCCCCCTGCTGCTGCTTCACTTGGGACCGGTGCGGTCTGGACTGGATTATCTCTCTGATGGCCTCACACTGCCTCACATCCATTCATTTTTAATCTGTATTTTTTATGTTAGCGATGCAAACATCTTCCCAGTGCACCTATTTTGGTCCCAAAGAGCTCCCTCCTCCCCTCCTTCCTCCCTCCCTCCTCCCTCCTTCCTCCTTCCTCCTCTCATCCACACCCCAGTAAAATATTCCTTGCCTTCTGCACGCTTTGCATTGCACTGATCTCAGCCCCATCCGTGCTTGACAGCCTTTACCACGCTGACCGACTTGTGCGCCATTGGGTGGGCGGTGTTTCATTGCGCATTTGTGCACACCATTGCCCAGCAGGCCTTTTGCTGGAGTGGCTCTGTGCTGCATTGTTGGGGAAAGGCCTGCTCATCCTATCCCATCCCCTCACACACACACACATATATATATATATATATATACATGCATAGTGGGGGAGAAAGCGTGTGATGGAGATGGAGACCTGCTCATTTCCACCTCCCTTTCCCCATCAGAGCCGAGCAGCGACATCATCCTGCTGTTGCCTGGTAGAAAAGAGAGCAGAGGGAAGAGGAGGACTGGGTCAGAGCTGCTGGGTCTACCCAGGCCTCCGCTGAGCTGCTTAATTTGAAACTAATTGCATGCAGCTCTCTCGTGAGGAAATGTGCATTTTGTTGTTGAATATGGCTGATTGAAACCACGCAGTTTCTGGAGGAAGTGGTCTGTTTGGGATTATGTCATGCTCATGTCTCGAGGAAATATTCCCATGGATGAGACCTCTGAGCGTTCCCACCGTCAGACATCGGCCCTACTTGCAGACATTTGCGTATCACAAACTGCAAGTCAAAGCTGTGATTGACTCTCATTTGCTTGTGGCTGGAAAATATAATATAACTTCCTTCCGTGTTGCACTGCAGCAATGCTCTCAGACACTTTGAACACCTTCCAAGTGAAACTGGCCTGAAGGTTTGTGGTGTGAATCATGATCCGCCATCGAATATCGATGTTTTCTACCACTGAGCACCAGGTGGTCAAGTAAGCATTGCGTTTTATGTTCGATACCTTGAATTATGGACCAAGCTTTCTCTAAAATGAGATCACCGGCCTACAGATTACCTGCCACTTGGATGCTAAGTTTTTGTAGCAGAGCCAGAGGTGGTTCTGTCACTTCACCTGGTGACAAGGCTCCATCCTCTAACTACGTACGATACTTTACCTTAAATCATGCGTTTTTAGCAATGACATGTTGTGCTCTTAAGGCCCAGATTGTCCAATATGGAGGCGGACAGCGGGTGTGGACATGGTTGTGTGCAGTTATGCATCTAGTGCAGTCATAATTTAGGGCTGTACCAGTCTACCAGTGTATCTTGAGCTTTATTCTACTTATTAGTGTGCGACATTAACTTGCTGTTGCTCTGAGGATGGTAAACGTAACACAAAGTGACATAATATGTACATACAAGAAGCCATTTTGGGCCTTTAAGTAGAGTCTGATGAAGAGGATGTAACTCAACTTAAGTAATGCTAAAAGTGAGCTCATAAGGTGTCGACACAGGCTTCAGAGCCGCACAAAGATCAGATGTACTCTGCTTGATAGATCCTAGCGTTGGAGCAGGGGGATGAAGCTCACAGGGTAAACAGGACCTCGCAGACTAACTCCACGCATGTCCGGTGTGGTGTCGGTCTCAAGGTCTCCTGCTTCTGCAGTTCTGCCTCTGAGGGCCACGCAAGTGACCAGCAGCCTTCAACCCTTCCACTGCTGAGACGAGTGTCACTTTGAATCAGATTGTGTGGTCGTGGACAGCGAGGACGGCCCTGAGGCGGGCTGCTCCGCCGTTACCTCACAGTGTGAACAGTAAAACATGTCCTCATAATGAAGCGACGGCCGTGTGGGTGCGTTCGGTCATGTTTTTTTTTGTACCACCGAGGTCACATCTTGATTTCCTTTTTTTTTTTATTGTTTTATTTGCGTGTGTATATCTCTTTGCGGCTGCAGGGAGGATGGCGGCTGCTGTAAACGTTTCATTAAAGCAGGGGACAAGTGGTTGTGGAAATGCTCAGACGCTCTGGAACACAAATTAACCTTGACATTTTGAGTTTAGTTCCTCAGGATTCGGTGAATCATAACCACGTGTGCCACGCCAGTTTACGTGGGGATGAACTGAACTCCTTTTTTCTTTTTTTTTTGCCTGCCTCACAAACATTTGACCCAAAAACATGTGTGTGTGTTTGGCTCTGCACATGTGCACTTGATCCTTAACACTTGGCGATTGGTCGAACTTCCCAGGCGAGCGAATAGCTGCAGAGTGTGACTGACTGAGGCTTGTTGCAGCTGTGTGCACCGACAACAGCTGTTGGGATGGAAAAGTAAAAGAGGGGAGGTGGAGGGGTTGGAGAGAGGTAGAGAGAGACGTATACGAGAGAGAATACACCGAAGAAAGAAGCGCTCGCCCTTTAATCAATGAAGTGGTCCATCACTAGAAATCAGTTCTAACTTTTAATGGAAAACATCTGTCAGTATGGTTTTAATTCCACTTATTTTCCAAGTCATGCAGCAATCAGCCATTTTCTGACTAGTTTTAGAAAATGCATCTGCAGAGGTTTGAATTTATCGACACTGTCCCCCCCCCCATGCGGAGGTACGTTAGTTAGGAAACATATTGTCTTCAGTGTGGAAAGTTCTTTTGTTTTTGTTTTTTTTTAATGCAAAGCATGAATTAGAAACAGAAACAGGCAGCTAATTGACGACAAAAAGGCCGAGCAACCAGGAGTTCATTACCAGCCGCCAGGAGTAAGAGCCATTAAACAGTGGGAGGTAAAGGAAAAATCAAATCACAGATGAAGAAAGAGGCAGGAGGAATGTTTAAACCTCTGGGGTAAGACCACACTCAGCATGTGGGGCTGGGAATCCCCCTCTCTGAGGAAATGGTTTAACCCATTTATGACTTGCTGAGCTCCTCTCCCTCAAACACAGCTGTAATGGCTTCAGCCTCGCCGAGACAGACCGCCTTTACTTTTCTAAAACCTCCAAGATGAGCAAACAAATCACACTTCTGGGATTTTTCTGTGTGCGTCTTATGTATCCAAGCCGGAGTTTGCTGCCTTGCTCGCCGTGGGTGTCGGCAGAGAGGAAGCAGTGAAAGAGCGGAAGTCATCAGTGCAGCGAGGAGAAGTTGGTAGTTCTGCTGTGACGGCCTGATTAGAAAACCACAGCCCCGTTCCTGCCGCTCTCTCATGTCTCAGCAGTCGAGAAAATGAGAGTAAATCTTGTTGACTTGGGGGGGGGATGTGAGATCCAGACATCAGAATCAGAGACACACAGATAACATGCAGTTAATGGTATTGTTCAGAACTTCAGATGCTGTTAACTAATGTATATTTACATTATCGATTCATCTGATGAATATTTTCTGGTTCATTAGATAAGATAAGATAAGATGAACCTTTATTGGGGGAATTTGCATATTTGCCGCAGCAAAGATCAACAGTGCAAAGATAAGTTAAACAACAGGTGCCTATATAAGTCGAATATAATATAAATAGAATAAAAAAGCTGTGCAGTAAATACAAATATAACAAAGAGAGTGCACTGTAGTAGAGTGGATGCAGTGAGCAGTCAGAGAAACACTCACTTGAATGAGGATAAGATGTTGTAGTTCTTTTTCAGACGAGCGTTGCTTGATCTCTTCCAAAAATATCAAATTATAGTGATATAAAACATAGAAACCTGAAGCTAGAAACATGAAGACGTTTTGGCATTTTAAACTGTTAGTGGTTTATATTACGGTGAACTCTGGGCTTAGCTGCATGCACTAAATATGTTATCTACACAATTTCAGAAGAAATAATGTGCTTTAAACACGAGGCACAAACACTGAGGTTGTCCTGCAGGTGATCAAAGCTACTTTCTGTAGCTGGTTAGGAGCCTCCGTCATATCGGAGGGGGGGTCTGCAGTGTCTCACCCCGACGCACTGCATTGTAATCTTAGCTCCCTAACCTGTCATTTCAGCAGGATGTGAGGATTTCTCTGGAGGCTTCCTGTTCGTTTTTTTACCGGGGAAACTCCTGAATCAGCCGTGGTGCACGTGTGGATGAAGGCTGCTCTCTTTAAAGCAAACGTCTGTCCTGTTACCTCTCAGGTCGGAGGATGTAGAACAGCAGGACCGTCCCTCTGTGGCGCTGCCTTTTCTTTAAAACAACCCTTAACTTGCCCCCTCTGTACTTTCTGGTGGTGGGACTGAGGTGTTTATGTTTTTGTAGACGTCGCAGGAAGAGAAGCAGGAATAGATGTGATGTGATAATGACTTTTAGATTAGCAGCCAGGAAACATTTCTATCTTTGGTAGGGTTACAGTGATTTGCATTACCAGTCAATAAGTCACTCTGCACCCCGAGGTGTTCAATATGCAGTGATGGAAACGGAAACTCCCCCCATTTGAGAAGCTGAAAACAGGAAATAAGGTAAAAGATTATGTATACTTCTAGATAAAAGAGATAAAAAACCCACTATTTAAAGCAGTTTCACTTCCCCAGCTTCTCTCCTCTTTGATGCTGGTGTGTTGTTCTGCTGCTGATAAAGTGAAGCAGGGTGTGGCTCTCCACCAGCAGCCTGTCATCAGCCGAGGTTTCACCGACAGCACGGCAGATCTGTCAGACGCACGGCTGTCTGAGTGCCGTGCTGTGAGGTTTCTCCTCCTGTACGTCCACATCTGGAGCTAGAGAGCCTTCAGCGTCTCACTGACTTGTTCACGAGCAGGTTAACGCTAACACAAGTACTCAATACCAGCCTCGCAGTAAGTACAGGATATCGACCAATTTGCACCAACGGACGCAGCTTCAAAAAGACTATCTGGCTTTCTCAAGAACTGAAGTCTTAAGTTTTAGTGTCCCAACATGGTGGAAATAAGAGCTGCCACTAATTATCATACTAATGTTTGAGTGCTCTCAGCTATTATTTGAAATTATATCTACTAAAGTACTAAAGTAATAGAGAAAGATCCCATAATAACTGACCAGAGCCCAAAATATTCAACTTACAGTCATACAGACCGGGGCCAAGCAGGACATCCTCTCATTTTTAGAAGCCAAACCAATAAATTATCGGCATCTTTGCTTGATAAATGATTAATAAAATCAGTTAATCACGTTTCAGCTTTAGCATCTTGACTGCAGCTTTCTGGGGGGGTCGCTGGATATTTAGATTTGCTGGCATGTAAACAGCTGTAACAGGAATAACTGTGTATGAACTACTGGAACTGAAAAAATCTAGCAGGTAGAATCTCAGTCATCAGAAGCTCTACAGAATTACAGACTGACTTCTATTGTTTTCTACTTATTCCAGCTCTGTGGGAGCTATTTATAGGCCGGCCCCCGCTCTGTAAAGTGGTGGGACTACAAAGCTGTCACAAGGAATAGACTCATGCAAAGCTGGCTCACCGACCTTCCGGCTATTCAAACTGGAATGTTAGTCGTGTCTGCTGTGACCTTTCACAGCACAGGAAGTGAAGTACGGCCGCGACCAACAACAACAACAGCAGCAGTGGCGGCGACGGTGGTGGTGGTGGTGGTGGTGGCAGTAAAGCCGTGTCTCCACTGAGAACTTTTCTTTGCTCTCCAAACCGCTCTTATCTACGCTGACCTTTCCAAACAGGAGAAGTGGAAGCTCTGCCACTGATAGCAGCAACAGGAACTTGACTTTGTCACGATTCCCCGATGAAGAAGTTGTGCCACTTTGAGTTCCCGACCAGGGCTGCGCCTCGTCATTGTTTCCAGTGTTGATGAACAAATATTCTTTGTTTCAGTGTAAAGGTTGAGCACAGGCGGCCCGGAGGGCTTTCTTTAAACCGCTGGAGCTCTGAGAACACGGCCGGAAAAAAACAAGTGCTAGAAGTTTGAATTCCGGTTTTAATCAGCGCTGGTTTGTCAGATGGTCTGAAGTATTTCCCACAACACGTCCTCACCGCGCTGGACGACTTCATGACTTCATACGTCCCTGAAAGCACGAAGAACTGTGGATGCTTTCAGCAGTCGGAGGATTAGTTGCTACAAGTACAAATGCACAATTACAGATACAGAGTTTATCTTGACTGAATAATCATTAATCCCATTAATTAGTCTTTATGTACTGAGGAAGAAACGTTTCCTCCAGCTGTGACTGAGTGGCAGTTCACTCAGAACACCACCGTAAACATCATACATCGATCACGGGATGCAAACACAAGAGGCACCGAGAGAACGGTTATAAATAGATGTTTTAATTTTACACAGAGGTGACATTCTTTGTTCCCTTGTTAATGAGTGTGTTAGCGGTGAGCGGCCTGCCTGCTAGCTACCGTTAGCAGCTAAAAATAAGAGCCAGAGCCTCAGACGGTATCTGGGTCACTTTCTTTGATGCTCACTGTGTGGACTGATGCAGAGGCTGCTGCTGATTATCACTGGAAACGTTCATACGTCCAGACTTTCTCATGTTCCCCTGAACACATCTCAGACAGTTAATGGAGATATTTCCTCTTTTCTTCTTTTTTTTTATTGAACACCGGAAAGACACAGACTTTCTTCTGGCGGTAATGGACACTCTGCACAATTCACATTTCCAGATTTGTAAAGAAAAATATATCAATGAATGAAATACAAACAGGTAATTTAACTAAAATGTGATAAATATAAGAATGTAAACATCATCAGGTAGTGATGATGTCTGGTGATTATTATTTTTATTAATCAAAATGACGTTTTCACTATTTCCTCACCATCGTGGCATCTTCACGCCGCTTGTTTCATCGAACCAGTCGTCGTCAAACTAAAGATGCTTCCTTTAAAACCTAGAAAAATGCCAAATCTTCATCATTCAAGATTGTGATTATTGTAATAATGAGCTTTATGGAGACAAACTAATCGATTGAGTTGCCCTCATCCCTCCTGGACATGTTTATCGGGCAGCAGGGTGTGAGCGCACAGAGACCAAGACAAAGATGGAGGAAGCTCCATTCCTCCTCCTCGGAGCCCAACCTCAGTGTGGAATGCGAGGGGTCAGGCTGCATCCACGAGAGGAGAGAGAGAGAGGAGAGATGTTGGGATTAAGCAGTGCAGGAAAAAAAAAAGGCTGTGAAATGAGGGAGAGGATGGGGGGAGGGAGGGAGGGGGGAGGAGCAGCAGAGGAGGAAGGTCGGTCGCTCCTGAGCATCCCTCCTCCTCCTCGACCCTGGTCACATGTCTGTTGTTTGAAGGGGGTGGGGAGGTTTGATGGCGGCTGTAATCCCTCAGCATGAGACAGCACATGCTGAGAGGAAGAGGAGGAAGAGGAGGGAGCATATTACAAGTCACTCTTTAGTTTATCACTCATCAAACACACGTCTTAGTGGTCATCACGGAGATTTCTGTGTCTTAAACTCCAAATACTTAGTCCCTTGAGTCTGATGGTGATGTAAAGTCCATCTACAGATATATTTTAGTCGTGTTATTGACGTATGTAGTGTTCAATAACACGTTAAACCCCACATGTACATGCATACACACATGTAGGCTGTGTGTTTATCAGTCAGTGTCAGTGTGGATTCATAGTCTGTGTGATACAGCACACTTTATATTCCTGAAACATTATAAGATTAATCAGTAATCAATCAATCAATATAGTTGAAAGTGATGATAGATCCATTCCCTGATGAGCAGGACTTGCTGCTTTTGTTCTGTGCTTTTTAAAAAAAATTTCTGACATTTTATAGATCAAATAATAAAAAAAACAGATGAATTGATCATTAAAACTGAACCAAACTTTCAGCTGATTTGACAAAAAGGAACTTTTAGTGCTGATGATTCATTTGTGCCGTTTACAGCCTCCCAGCCTCGGCTGCCTCAGATTAAAATGTAAATCCAGACGGCAGCGTCAGCTGTGAGTCTGTCCCACTGACACCACTGTAAGAGCTCATCACAATTAACAAATTACCCATTTTTATTGTTTTGGTTGTGTGTGCTGGCTCCGGTAAGCGTGGTTATATAACGGAGCGGTGGATGCATGCAGACAGAGCAGACAGATGGCTCGTTGTTGTAGCGGCGAGGCTCTGGTGCTGAAGAGACTAACTCGCCGTCTGCTGTGTGAGTGGAGACGGTAGATTTTCTCAAAGGAACAAGAAGCGAAAGAAGTGAGATTTTATATTGTAAAGATTCATAATCTTAGAAAAACATCAGTAAGGTATCAAATAATGTGACCAGTCATCGTCATGTCTGATGCCAACCTGCCTTTCTAGTGATCCACTCTCTTTTTCCTCTTTCTCTTCCTCGTCCTCCATCTCTGTCTTCCTCTCGGTCCGTTTCTAAACATAAAATAATTGCTCATTACATTTCCAGACAAACTTTTGACTCATGTCAGTCCAGTTGGCGTCGGTGAGGAAAACGGAGCTTTATGTCTGGCAGACTTTTGGCTTTGTCTCCCGCTCTGGTTGGATTTACTCGGCCTTCTCTTGGCCCGCACTGTGTGCCGTTAGTGTTTGGTCATGTCTCTTCTTCTTCTTCACTGGTTCTCATTGTACACTGCTATGGAGAAGAGCGTCTAAATGCCTGAAATGTGATTTGGAAACATCTGCGTGAAGAGGCTGTTGTTTGACTTAGAGGGAAGGCAATATGTAGTTTATTAGGTTGATTAAGCTCGCGTTACGAACAGGCTTCCCTTTGTGGTTTCTCCTCTGAGCTCAGCAAACCTGCTGCACAGCCTGGATAAAAACAATAAGAATAAGAACAACTCTCACAAATCATACTGCAGGGTATCAAACACCTGTTGTAAACATACAACATGGCCTCTTATGGCTTCACTCAAATAAAATCTAAACATACTAAAGAGATCTAGTCTTGTTCTCTGATCCGGAGCTACTTGTCTCAACATGAACTCTCCTTACAGAGATATTTAGAATCAAAGCACGTTTTGTTCTATAGGAAATTTAACGCCCTTCACTTGGTTCTCCTTTTATTCCCTTAAGGTGAACCACACATTTCCCCTTTTCTAGAAAACAATCACATTTTCCTGTTTTTAATGACATTCAAACCGCATTTGCTCCTGTAATGGCACCGTTCTCTCTATATAATATATATTTATATTAAACCTCACCCTAGTTAACCAACAGTTTATGAGTCTTCAGTTAAAGCTACACGTTAAAGTATTAAAGTAGAAACTATATGAACATTTGCAGTCAGAGCGTCCGTCAGTCATGCGTGTCCAGTGTTTCTCTTTTCCCAGGACTCCACCCGTATTGATTTTTCAAAGCACCAGCTAGCATCTCGTACAACGGCTCCTTCATTCTGTTATCTGTGAGCTGCTCCTGCCTGATAAAAGCCAGTCAAAGCCTCTCTGTTAAGAGCCAAAATGGCCGCCTTCTAGGCGCCTGCATACTCTGAGTTGGGAGTGGGGTGGAGGGAGGGGTGTGTGTGTAGGTGGTCATGTCTGCACTCTTAATCCAGTAAACGTAAATTCAATAGCGATGCATTTCTTTTTTTAGGTTTAATAAAGAGTTTACCGTAGTGATGAATGTCCTGTATGTCCTCTCAGACTGTAACACCACTTTAAACCCAAACCTGCTGCTAAGAACTAGTAAGAACTCAGGAGTTGGAGATCCAAAGTGGTGTTTGCACATCTTTGCTCATTAGAGCGCTTCTGTTTTCCACCAGGAAGGCTGAGCAGAATAATGTAATTGTATCATAAATGGGACTCTAAATTGAATTATTCTGAGTAAACAGAGTTAAGATGAGCCTTTGGGTTATTTTACAGGATTCTTTGCCGTATCATGACATATTTAAATATAATGATATTGATTTCAGTCATTTTTGGCCTTAATTGAAGTCTTTTAAACTTTGATGAAGTGGCAGGTGCTGTTGGAGGCAGATGTGTTAACGTCTGTTTTAAAATGTGTATCATCCACCGCTTCACTGTTTCCTGTGGATAATGGATTTCACGCTGGCCACAGTATCGAGCCGCCACATTCATTATCTACTTAAGGAGGTCAAATGTCTTGAGGATCATCGCTGTGTTGCGTTCTTCTTAATGTTTCTGTGCTTGTGCATTTTGTTGCCTGATACCATATCAACATGTTCTCGCCTGTTCTCCTGCTGAACCCTTGGCTCCATTTTCTTTTTTTTACCAGAATTTCCCCAGAATGAAGTCGTTAGTAAGTTCAGTTCATACTTGAAACAGCAGTCTAAAAACATGTGGTAAAGGAGGTCCATGCCCCTGAGAATAGTTTGCTCTGAGGTGAAACTATGAACATTATAGATTATAGATTTGTTTTTGAGATCTTGTTTGGGGAAGAGATGGTTTCTTTTCCCTGGCTGACACGTCCCCCCTGTTGGCTTATTAAACCGCCCGTCTGGTTGAGGATCTTAATGACGGTTGCCGGCCTGTCTGAGCTTCTGTGGGTTAAACGGATGGACGTGGTGGACTTGTGAGTGGGGGGGTTACTGTATGGGTGGCCATCTGGAGACAGGAGACAAAGCTGCTATTGGGTGGGGGGGGGGTGCTTTGGGAGGAGGGGGGGGGGGGGGGGCTGTTTGTCCTGAGCACAAGCTTAAGAGAAGTCTTGGAGAGCAGATCGCTGGACTGAGGAAGAAGTTTGTCCTTTTAGTTTAAAACAATATGAAACTTTTCTTCTTTGCCCTGCAGCAGCACCTTCAGACTGGAAAAACACAGATTTGAAGTGAAGAATAGAGAAAGTGAATGTGGTTAAAGTCGAGTTAAAGTAGTTCCTCTCAGGGTTTGGGACGGCAGCCAGCTGTGCCGTCATCCCAGTGTTTGGTGAAGGTGCCGGTGTCTGTCTGACACTCCAGACTTGTAGTAATCTTCTGTGGTAATCTTGCACCAGAGTGGGCACGACCACCAAAATGCCCCTAATATCACTGAAAAGGTTATTTCAGACATCGGTGTGTCTGTTTATTATGCTTTTCATTTACCTTTTATTTCATCAAATGACTGAAAAACCAAGGTGACATCTTCAGATTGTTTGTTTTTAGTCCAAAACATGCAGCAAATGTTCCACTCAGACGAAACCGTTATTTACTTTTCTGCTGATTTTGGCACTAATGGAAGAGCACGTCCTCCTACACGATACGTTAACTTTCCTTTTTGAGACGCTTGTAGAGTGTTTCTGTGGACGGCCTGCTTTGTCGGGCTGCATTTTGTGTATCACACTATAGTACTTGATAGTTTTTAATAGTAAGATGAAAGACTTTGAGGTTTCTGAGGGGTTTTGAGTGCCTTGTTCGAAGATACATTGACAGCAGAAAATGGATGTTAATGGGTCTCAACCTGTGGCTTTTCATCTAGAAGCTGTTTTATCCCGGGGTAGTGTAACAGTGTTGGTGTAGAAACATAGTAGTTCACAGTATATTCATCTTTTTATGGCTAAAAAAAAATACCAGGAATAACAAAATCAATCTATTACCTCTCCTTTAAAATGTATAGACATGTGAACTTTATTTCCATCCTTTCTCTCCTCGCTGTCCCGTCCGTCACCATAGCGCTGCACACACACACACACACACTTGTTGCCGTAGTGATGATGAATCCTGTTTTTCCTCCGCCGAGCCGTGTGGCTTCTCTCGGCCGTGCACGCAGCGAGGCAGCTGGCAGGGACGACTGACAGCCTCATTAGCTTTTGTTTTCATCTCCTTCAAAACACTGTGAGCCGGTCTGAGCTGTCACCTGACCGCCAACCCCGCCGCGCGGTTGGACCGCAGCGATGAGCCCCGGCCAGCTGATCAGAACCCAGGCCTCCGATTGGTCCGGAGTTTGTCAAAGCACTTCCTCCTGTAGCCGGGCAGACTCTGTGTTTTCAGACCCTTTGGTGCTCAGGGGAGTTTGCACATATAGGCTGCAGTCAAGAGAAAGACGGTCACAACCAGAAGCACCATTTTGCACCTGAAGCTGCTGCGATGAGTCAACGAGTGTTAACAAGTGAATGAATTTTATGATCCACTCCTGTCAGTGGCATCAGGAGCCACAGACGGCAGCTGTTTTTAGTTTGGGGGTTTGTCTCGATGACTGTGCTTCACACGGTGGAGGTTATAAGCTTCACTAAGCAGAGGAGGTGAAGGAAGTCCTTCAGCTGAAGCGAAGATGTTTTCATCTGACTGCGCTGTTGTCGTGACTGAGACTGTCTGTGTTACCAGGCAGCTGCAGAGAAAAGAAGTTGCTCATCATGCAGAGGGTGGGGGGGGGGTTTGGGTTGTTAAAGGAATAGTCTGTTTTATACACTACAGTTTCTTTTATTTTTTAAATCTGCCCTCAAAGCCTGAGTCTCAGTAGAGGATCGATATAAATGTCATCTCTGTGCATCCACTCCGAAGAGACGTCCGGTGTGGCTGAGCCCAGACTGGAAACAGGTGGAGCTGCTGGAATACATCATCTAAAAACCTAAACACTCAGATTCTGGGTTTGATAGCAAACGTGTATTTATCAAATTGCTGTCTTCAGATGTCAGTAGTGCTTGTGTTGTTGATGAAAGTGATTGGGGGAAGGAGAGCCTACAGAGCAAAATGTGTTTATATAGTTTTAGAAACTGAGAGTTGACATCCAAATGCTTTCTCAGGACCTTTTGATTTTCTTATTTAAATCCAAATAACTTCATGTTCTCCTCATTAGAGTCCAGGAACCTCGTCTATAACAAGCTGCACCCCAGAACACACACTAAGCATCCTGCACTCCTCTCTGCCTCCGTCTTCTGTTTGTTTGGTCTTTTCCCGTTATCTCTCCGTTGGACACAAACACGTACCTCATCACTCGCGGTTGTTGCCGGTCGCTCTCAGCGGCCTTCATCTCCAAGCGTGTCCAGCGATCCTGGCAGGAACAGTCTGTGACGGAGCCTGTTCATGGCCGTGGTGGGCGTCGCTGCGCTGCCTCTAGCATGCTGACGGCAGCTGGTGCACGGGTCACCGTGGAGTCAGATCTGGCGCTGATGCCGGCCTACTGCTGCTCTCAGACCGGCCTTTATGACCACCCTCCCTCCGACCCATCCTCTGTTCACCAGGTTGCCTTGGAGACTGGTCTGTGGAGTGATTAGCAGTCCGGCACTCGGCGTAAAAAAAAAAAGGAGGGGATGTGACGAAGCGAGCTGCAGATTTAGATATTCAATTCAGTTCAATGACTTTATTTGTCCCCGATGGGGCAATTGATGGAAACATAAAAGAACATAAAATACATGCACACTTGGAACAATAAAATAAATAGAAAATCCCATCAAACAAACAAAAACAAAACACTCCAGTCAGGCTACCTTTTCCTCTTGGAGTTAAGTATGGTGATGGAACAAAAGAGTGTTTGTATCTGTTTGTTTTTGCTAGTGGACGTCTGAGCAGTGAGCCGGATGGGAGGAACTGGAACTGATGATGTAGTGGATGGGAACAGTCGGACAGAACGGATTTTGCTTTCTTGTACTGCTGTTTGTTATAAATGTCCTGTAGGGTTTCTTGGGTAGTGCCAGTTATTTGGCTGCAGAGGTTGACCACCTTGTTGAGGATCTTTTTCTGTTTTACCTTCAGTGATGTGAACCAACACATAAAGGAAAAGGTCAGCACAGACTCAATAAAAGAACGATAAAACATGGTCATCAGGGACGAATCAACCTGGACAACCAGTTTGTTGGCTATTATAGTTCCTAGATATTTGTAGGACTCTACAATTTCGACATCCTGCCCTTCAATCACTGTGCTGTCGGGAGGGGGCTGTGAGCGTCTGAAGTCAATACACGTCCTTTGTTTTTGATGCATTCAGGGATAAAAACGAACCCTGGCACCACTTAGTAAAGTAATCCACCACAGGACCATGAGAGGTTTCAGTACTGTTCAACAGGCTCAGTATGACCGTGTCATCCGCAAATTTCAGTATATGGTGGTTATCAAATGTGCTGCAGCAGCTGTTGGTGTACAGTATGTACAACAGAGGGGAGAGGACACATCAGAAAACCCAGAATCCAGCCGACAGTACTGCCATCCAGACTGAAGTCGTCTATATTAGATAGTTTGGGGATGTTGTCATGTGTAGATCGATCATAAATGAGGGAAGTCCCAAACATGTTTTCTGACCCATAATCCCTTAAATATTGTACATACCGTGGCCTCTTTAGTATTAAGTATTAGTTTGTAATTTAAATCAACTATAATATTGTATTATTAATCATATTAGTTTGTTTTACAGTTACACAGTGTTTGTTTAACCTACAGTAGACTTACAGTAAAATAATTAAAGCGATGTGAATGTGTTTGACAGGAGAACGGATGTGCATTAATAACATTTTAGTGGTTTCCTCTCATTTTCTGCATCAGTCTCTCTCTGTATCGAGTGTTCAGCCTAGATCTATATCAGATAGACAGGATCTCAGCGGTCTTTCTTTACCGCCATTGTAAACAAAATATTCTGGGTGAGGCAGCACTTCAGGAAAGAGGGAGAGGCTCCACCAGGCTTTCGATGCTCGGTGAACCGTAGAAAGAGTGCTTCAGCCACTTTGAAACACATGATCCATAACTAAGTCTTTTCTGTCGTCTTAAACCTCACTGACACTCCGGCAACCTTCAGAACAAGCCTGGACATGTCTGTGGGCCCACTGCACTGTGTGTGTGTGTGTGTGTGTGTGACTGATGTGAGTAACAGACTCACCGTGAGGAAACTGTGGATACTAACTATGTAGTATATTGTAGGTGTTTCTCCATCAAAATGGTAAAAGTGTTCAACCTGCTCACGCCATCATGACTTCCTCACAAATATATAATTACATCATGATTACTGTACCGTTACATGAATGCCTAAACACCAAAATAGCTCGTGTTAATCCTAGTTTTTGTTTCTGACTCAGTCCGTCCAGATGTTTTTGGTCTTCTGGTGTGTTTCTGCCCTCCGTGGTGAACCCGTCTGTCCTTGGAGGGGGAGCTGCATTGATGAAAGGTGCTGGTGGGTGTTGATGTGTGCACTCTGCCCTACATACTGTAACTCGTCCTACTTCTGACGGGTCACCGCTCGGAGCCCAGGGCTCCTTCACACCCACAAAAGTCATAAAAAGCCAAATAAACACTGGCAGGAGGAACCCACTGACCATCTGAGAGCTGCTTGTTATGCAAGGAAGCGCTTCACTGATGTGTGACTCCAACTGGGAGTCAGGTTGTGCAAAATATCTGAAAGGAAAAGGGAAAGGTTTTAGAATATTTGATGCTTCATTATGTCTGTTACTTCTGTGATTTAGGAAAACTGATGTTGATGTTTTATCTGAATCGGCCTTCTGAGGAGAGAGGCTGTTGTGTGCTGGACAGACCGTGAAGCCCTCAGAGACAGCTTGTGATTTTTGGCTCTATAAATAAACTTGACTTGACTGCAAGACTACAAGATTTAGTGTGTGTGTGTGTGTGTGTGTGTGTGTGTGTGTGTGTGTGTGTGTGTGTGTGTGTGTGTGTGTGTGTGTGTGTGTGTGTGTGTGTGTGTGTGTGTGTGTGTGTGTGTGTGTGTGTGTGTGTGTGTGTGTGCACATTGACAAGAAGTTAAAGCATCTGTGGAAGTCTGGAACTTTGTCAACAGTATGAAGGACAGAATAAAAACCCTGGATGAATGGAAGATCTGCCTGGTCATGACACACACACACACACTAACACACACACACACTAACACAAACACACACACACAGGCATGTTTCCGTCACCTCAGATGAGATTACATTGACTTGCATTCACTTCCTGGTGACTTCATTCTATCTCTTGTTGTCTCGTGTCTAATTTTTGGTTCCTGCACGGCTCAAAATGATTTGCTCGCATCTTTTGGTTTTCCATCAGCAACAACTGCAGGTAGCACCTGTTACTTTTCTGGTATCGCCTCAGAGTTTCCGACTGTTGATACTGAAAGTTGATGTGATTGTGTGACAAACCTGGAATACTACTGACAACAGCAACCCTTAAGTTTTTAAGTTTAAGCCTGCAAAACCACGTCTACGGTCAGTTGATGAAACAGTTCAAGAACATCGCCCCCTGGATATCCTCTGTTAAAAGAGTAGCGTAGCTCCTTTACTGTGGAGCTTGTGTGCGTATGGAGCGAGTGAGCAGCAGAGAATGACGGTGAGGGAAAGGTTATTAGTGAAGCTGTCGGTTCAGCGGTAAACGTACAGTGCAGGTTACAGTTCGTCAGAGAATAAAGGCAGGAAGCTGAACAACGTTGCTCCTGTGCGCTCGTGTTGTGTTAAAGATGATGTCACGGCAGCTTCTTGACACTGAGCTGAGAATCCTTCCTGCACCGAGGGGATGCTGTCTGCAGCGGAAAACCAAATCCAGAAGAGCACCTGGTAGCAAAAGTGAGTAGGGACGGGCTCGGCTGTACCATGTGGTGGAAACGTGGCCTCCTCTTCTTCCTCCTCCACCATGTGATTAGAACAGCCCCACGGTGTCTGCTCCTCCCCCCCATGTTGTTGGATCACATGGTAATGATGAGCTCTGCATGCCTCGGACAGGAAAAGGTTAATGCTTTCAGCAGAAGAGTTAATGGCAAAGTGGTGCTGTGCTGTTTTTCTCTTTGTCTCTTTCGGGTCAATAGGTTTTAACAGTGCGACCCTACAGTTTGTGTCACCTACTGACAGGTTTGATCAGTGCGTCACCTCTGGTCTGAACCACAGTGAAGGTTAACTTTGTTAAGTGAGACACCATGTTGGCACTGCTTTTGTTTAGAAAGCTTGGTCGGTGCTGGAATGAGCGACCGGCAGCCACCAAGTCTTTTCAACTAACAGCCCCAAATGTATCCAACAAGTGTGTGTAACAGTCGGTTGGTGCATCCATTAGTTGCTTTTTAAGGAAAAATGCTGCTTCTGGGTTTTTAAATAAGAGGATCTACGTTCTTCTTTCCCACGCAACAGAAAAGTGTTTGTTTGAGAACCGCTAATGAAAATAATCAGCATTTTCCTCCTTATTTCTTTTGTTTGTTGTGGCACAAATGTACGGTGGCCGGGAGGTGCAAAACAATTTTACAATACAAGAAACACTTTTACAAAGCTGGAGACAAATTTACATTTTAGAAAACATTTTTACAAATCAGAAAACAAAATTACATTACCATAACACATTTACAAGTCCTGAGACAAATTTACATTTGAGAAAACAAATTTACAAGTAACGTTTTCAACCGGAAAGGGAATGTACCACGTTAATCGGCTTATACTCGACAGTTGGTACATTCCCTTTCCGGTCGAAAAAGTTACTTGTAAATTTGTCTCGGCGTTTGTAAAAGTGTTTCACGTCTTGTAAAAATGTTTTCTCAAATGTAAATTTGTCTCCAGCTTTGTAAAAGTGTTTCTTGTATTGTAAAATTGTTTTGCACCTCCCGGCCACCGTACAAATGCGTCGCTGACACTGATTTGAAACATTTCTTATGACAAGCATGGTCACATTTGAGGAGAATGAATATTGGCATGAGATCTTTTCACTCTCTTCTAAAGGACGTTTGTGGGTGTGCTCTCCTAATGACTAATGACTCAGCCAGTCTCGCGCTCACTGTCTCGATGAAGGGCCCTCCGGCGGGGAGGGGGTCCGTTTGTCCGACATGACGGTCGCAGGACGGTCTGTCTCTCTCTACCAGCCAGTCCGTCCTGCCGCCACGCCGTGCGGGTGGAGGCGGGAGCACAAAGGGTGACATCATCCCTGAGGCCAGTGGGGCGGGATGATGCAACGCTGGTGCAAGCCCACCTGAGTGGAAACCTGAAGACCCCACGTCTGCTCACGCTCTCTCTGTCCGTCCTGTCTGCTCTAATCCCAACTCTGCTTTTACTGGCTAAATAAATCATAGGAGGCTTCCCGGCGTCGGAGCGCTGAAGGGTTTGTGTTGTCAGACGAGAGGAGCCGGGCTGCAGGGATTATCTCTCAGAGCAGAATAGAGGACTTAACCGTTTTTTCTTCTGCGGCTGTGTTCACACTGCAGCTCCTAAATCTCATGTTTGATTCCTTTTTACACACGAGTGACATTGGATGTATTTTTAAGTTGGTTGTCACAGAAAAAAGACGGCATGAACTCTCTTTCTGTGTGTGATTTCCTATCACACTGTAAAGTGTTGACGTTAACCAAAGATTTTACTTATGCATCAACATTATATTCCTATCTGACTGATAATAATGTTCTTCGATCAACCACTTGTTCTGTACTGGTGTCTGTAAACTGGAGGGCCTCGACATCCTCCTCTCCTGATATAAACCCCAGATTTGCCTATTTCAGACTTGAAATAGTTCTTGATTCATCTCACTTATGTAATAATCTATTAATAATGAAAATATTTAATTAGTTGCAGGCAACCTTGTCAGATCCCTCTTTGTGTTATGCCTCATGTAACCTTCGTGCGGACGCTCCGTTCCCGTCACTGTGCTCAGGATCCATCCTTCA
This sequence comes from Pempheris klunzingeri, assembly GCF_042242105.1. Lineage (NCBI taxonomy): Eukaryota > Metazoa > Chordata > Actinopteri > Acropomatiformes > Pempheridae > Pempheris > Pempheris klunzingeri. Next base: position 24,763,247 of record NC_092021.1, read on the forward strand.
GGTTTTTACTGTCCGTCTTACAGGAGAGGACGTCTCCTCATCACTTGACCAGCCCTTTTTTCTCCCTATAATTCTCGTCTGTCTGCAGTCACCCACAGAAAGGCTGCTCTGTAACTAATTTGTCTGGAGGACAGATGGATGCGACCTCCTGTGGCTGCTGATTACTTGCAGGTCTGCGGCGTCATTGGCCAGATAAGACTCCGCGGGGACAATATCATCCAAAACAAAGCAGATATATGACAGTCAGTGCTGTTAGAGTGGAGCCTGAAGACCTCTGTGCTCATGCTTGCCTCTGCCCTCATCCCCCTTTATCTCCCAACACTGCCCTTTCATTCTCTCCCTCCCTCCCTCCCTCCCTCCCTCCCTCCCTCGCTGTAGGTTAAATCTCTGTCTATTTATAGTGTGCAGCGGCAGAGCTGAATTGTGGGTCAGTATGTTGTGAGGGAGGAGGGGCTGCTGCTGCTGCTGCCGCGTGGCGCATCACAGCTTGAAGATCTTGAAGGGGGGAAGAAAAATCCCCACGTCCACTGTAAGAGGAAAAACAGGAGAGTCTTCAGGGGAATTAGCCGGTACAAGTAAATGACTAATGAATTCTAAAAGCTGCCCTGTATATTATTAGTTTTCATGCTTTTTGCTGAATAACAAGTGGCCACACACACACACACACACACACACACACACACACACACACTGTGTGTACCTGTCAAACGGCCTGTTGCAATGTGTTGATGCTGACAGAAGGAAAAGGGCTGGGTGGAGCTGATTCCAAGTCAGCAGGCGATTCACTATTATTAGCACAACCGCCATCCAACAATTAGACTCCTGAAAACAAAGGCTGCACAGAGACGCTCCGAATAACATACAGTGAATTCTTGAATATTGTAATCGTGTGTATCAGGAACATTTCTCTGCTGCTCTGTAATAATTTTTAATAAAAGCGGTCGGAGATCCTGCAGAGAATCACTGGGGAACATTTTCATCTCATTGCAAAACAAATTCGGCTGCAAAATGGATCCAGTGGACCTTTTCTCTTTTTAATCATTTAACTTTACCTTGTTTTAGCTTCATCTTTCAACCCCAGAATGGTTTGCTTTGTGCAAGAGAACTAAATATACTAGACTGAAGAAATGAAACCCCAAAAGAGGATACACAGCTGTCATTTGTCTGGTTTTAGCTGCACAGTTGGTGTTTTCTCGACGTGTGGTTCTTTATTCACCAGCAGTGTTATGCACAACTCACCCAGCTCGAGTTTGTGCAGTTACTGTTGACTTTAGGCTTTTACTGAATCACTCTTTATTCCCCATAATCCCACAGCTCTGCGCAGAGCATTTTAAATGAGCATTTCCATCCACAAACCTGAACTCTGCTCTGTTTGTGCCCCGTGCGCTGGCATGGCACTGAATAGCTTTCACTGTGACTGTTCAATATGTGTTTGTTAGTCTTTGTTTTGAATTCCTATGAAGGTCTTTTCACTTCAAACCTTCAAAAGTGGAAGTCGTGTGTGATATGATCTGAAATGAGAATGGAGCCAAAAGATGCAGCCGTGCAGGTCGTTGTAAAGTCAGTCGCCTTAATGCTGACAGACAGGAGCATTTGTCTGTAAGATGGTGTTTATTGGAATCCATTTTTGCTGACATGATGGCATGTGGGGGCACTTTGAAGGGAGACATTACACACAGTTATTGCTGTGACCCTCGGCGTCTATACGGCGACCCTTCATAATGGTTGTCACAAGGAGCCGCTGTGTAGAAAACCTTCTTTGTGTCGGTTTGCTCAGAGCTCCAACAGAGTCGGCACTGTCTTCTACATTTAAAAATTAAAAAAAAGAGGCATCCATGGTGCAGTTGTGGTGGCTGGGTAGTGTTTGGACGTTTAAACACCAGTGCAGAAGTCTGGTCACATCACGGCCTTGTTCACATGCTTATAGAGATTTTACAAAACAAACATTTCAGAGAAAAATGTCTGTGAATGTGTGGAGAAAATCCACTGAGCGGATACCCTGCCAAGCCCCGCCCTTACAGGAGAATGATCTCAATGAGACAGACTGGTATCGGATCAATAATTCTTATCAGAGGCACCCCGAGTATTATCAGGAGAGGAGAAGTCCGATCAGTGCATCCCTAGTTATGTTATGAAGGAGAGGGAAGTTCATCTCTGAGGTGCTTCAGATACTGAATACACTACTCACCAAAAGTTAGGGATATTCGACTTTCAGGTGAAATATATGGAAAATGTAAAAAGTGAATGCTACAGTGATATTATATCATGAAAGTAGGGCATTTAAGTAGAAGCATGCACTGGTGATTTCTTCATCTTAAACAATTTATTGAAAGAAAATCTACCAACAGTGGTAGGTATACCACAACAAAACATTTTCAGTGTCTCTATAAATTGGGACGTGGCCAAAGGACGTCCACTCCTCTCCTTTCTGTGACTCTTCCAGTCTCTGTATCACTGTTCCAACCTCCTGATGACACTCTGTGACCCTCTAAGCTCAGTGAACACCTCCGTCTGAGGACTTCCTGTTTGAAGCCTCCAGTGTCGAGGTGCTGCTGATCAACTGTTAGGTGTCGTCTTGGTCTCATGATGTCAGAATGTGAACAGCAGGATGAGGAGGACTGTTTAAATACCAATTCTAACTGAAGCAGGAAATGTATTGGTGGATTCATGGATCAAACCTGTTGTGAATGTTGCTGTTAAGCTTCTTGTTAGAGAACAGCAGCTGGTGCAGAAAGTACTGAGACACTGAACAGTTGGACATGTGCATTCAAAGGTTTAGAGAAGGTCACATTAAGTTCACCTGGAAAGGTTAGAATGCATTTTAGGTTCATCCTGAAACTTCACCTGAAAGCTGAATATCCCTAACTTTTAGTGAGTAGTGTGTGTGGAGGGACATCTTGATACCATCACTAGTCACTTTAAATCGTATCTGAGATGTTTCTGTCTCTCTCTACTTGTTTTTGTCTCTTTTTCCAGCGATCTATTGCTCGTCCAATCAGAATAGAGCCAAAAAGTGCTGAACAGAGCAACGGAAGATGTCTCATACAACAGAGACCTACTGTTATCCAATCCCCAGTCTAAAATTTCCCCTCTCTGCCCGCCCGCCTCCCCGCTCTCCTTTTTTCAGCTGTGTGTTTTCACTGGCGGTTAAAGCATCTCCGTCTTAATTAAGTGCGCCTCACCCTTCTCTGTGCTGAAAAAAGAGCCGCTCTCTTTTATTACAGCCCACTGTGAATGTGAAACCTCCTTCAGACCTCACTCCTTGCCATCGCAGAGCCCTATATTTACCAGAGCCACCACCCGCCCCCCTCCCCCCAAAACCCCCTCATTATGCTCGCAGGCCTTTGAAGAGGTGATAAAAATGCCAGTGCAGAAAGTTCCAGTGGTTTGGATATTGCCCTGCCCTTGTGTCTGAAAATGGAGGATATAGTTAGCTTCCCTAGCTGCAACCTTGTAGAAATCATTTCAAGGGGATGTCGCTGACTGAAACTCTTCTCTCCGCGGCAGCGTCATACCCCAAACCACTAACTTCCTCTGACTGTGTCTGTTCGTCTGGCAGCAGCTTCCTGTCTGGAGAGAGGCAGCGGGTGAAGCTGAGCATGACTAGAAATCAGCCTGCGGGGGAAGCTGCAGAGGTGAACGTGGTCCAAACGCTTGCTTTAAATGACAGAGCAGGAGACGGAGGACAGGATTCATGGGGAAGAGCGATAGTTTTTCTTGGCCCCTCTCTGGAAAACTTGGCACAGTTTTGCAGTCTTTGAAGATCTCCTCCCATCTTCCTTCCCTACTTCCTTCCGCTTGTACGTTCAGTTTGTTTATCTGCCAGCTCTTCCAGCACACTAAACACTGCAGCGCCCTATGCACCACCTATCAAAGGGCCGAATCATCAGTAGAGCCGGGGTTTGGTTTGGAACTGGGCCTGGCTGCTTTGCTCAGTCAGGATCCATCTATATATTACCCACTGCAGGGCTGTCTTCCTGTCTTTTCCAGTGTGTCATTACTTTACATTCTGCTGGGCTGTTTGGAGCAGGAGGGTTTCCAGTTTGAATCATGGCTCAGAAAAGACCATTAAACATCCACAGCTTGTTTTGTGAAGCTGCACAGTGGTGGGCAGTGCTTCTAGGTCTAAAGTCGTGCCACTGCAGGGGGTGCAGCAGGACAAAGAGCCCGCATGTTTGGACAGCAAGCGGTTACTGCAGCATCTGCTGCCCTGTGACACCAGTGTTTTGAGCTGGGCAGGGTGCAGCAGGCAGGATGCAACTCCCCTCCTGTGGCTGCTGGCAGCTACATCCAATCCTGCCAACAACCTGCACCAAATACCTACTCTAATCTCATCATCGTGGGGCTAAATAGAGATGCCTGGAGCTTAGAGTAGAGGGAATGGTTGTTATGACACTATAGAGCAAGTAGCTGAATAACAAGGTTTTTCAAGGCACAATATGTACAGCATCTCCAGAGCACAGTGGAAATACAAATACTTCATAAAAAAAAAAAAAAAGCCTCCTGCTTATCAATTAACAATAGTAATTAAAATAATTCAACTCAAATTAATTCAATTTAGAATAAACAGTTGCCACAACCCACAACATGTAGTCACTGATAGTTTCTACAGAGAAGTACAGAGGGGTTATGGACATTAAAACAAATGTAAATGTATTGTGATGTGTGCAACCATTACAACAATGGAGCAACAGGAAGTTATGTGTATGTAGGGGTGTATAAGGTGCAGCTTCCCTGAACGCCGCCCACAGCCACACGCTGCTTATTGGACCAGACGGCAGCAGCATCAGTCACACTTCAGGCTGATGGTTTTGCAGATTATTAAGCTTGTTAACTGCTACTGAGGAAACTCCCATAGTAATTAAGTTATATTGTTCCTCTTTTCCCCTGCTGTGGTTTTTTTTTTGGTAACATTTGGGGAACTAAATGAACTTGATGAAAAAAATCTCCATATTTGCACCTTTTTTATAGCTCATTTTATCAAAGCACTGCATGACAAGCAGTTGAAAGTCCTGATATTTTAAATGCTCTACCTTTTGTAGAAGTGGAAAATCTTCAGTGGCGACCTGATGGATCAGTGGAGAGAAAGAAATGCTCCAGCTAATGAAACTTTAACCTACTTTTTAATCTCCCAGTAAATCAAGCTGCCGTCCTCTCCCCGCATGATTCCTCCATGAGTTATGTCCTGCTCTGACTCTGTTTCAACAGGAAATACATCACATTAGGGAAGCGGACCGCCGTCAAAATGCCATCTCGATGAGACAGAATTTTCTTTCCGTGCGAATCAAATCCTTGTTTCATGAATTTGTACCAGCGCTAGTACGTGGAGTCTCGTGATACGGCCCCTGTGAGACAAGCGTACTAATCAAATCACAAAATACATGGAAATTCACAGCTTGTAATCTAAACAAGCGTGTGTGGGGAACCTATCGGTCAGGATTCTGGTGTTAATGGTGTGCAGGGGTTTCTGCTTGTTTCATAACAGGCTCAGTGCGCAGTCTTCATGACCTTTAACCCCCGTTTCTATCACATCGTTTCCTCCTCGGAGACGCAATTTGCTCAGTTGCCATGGTGACGCAGTGTATGATGCTGCAACTACTGGAGGGTTTGATGCATTACGAGAATGGGCACATTAGTGGAGTAGAGGTACTTCAGCAAATGCCCTGCAGCTCTTTCCACGTTATATATAAGATATATATAAGCTTTATACTGCAAGATGGAGCAGATGTGCGCACACACACACACACACACACACACACACACACACACACACACACACACACACACACAGGGCCTTTATATTAGTAGTATATAATTATTTGAACACTACAGTCCAGGAGAGCCAGGCTGAACTCCCACAGTTTGACATTAATTATTTAACATGTTAATCAATAATGAGCACCAAAGATAATCTAATTGTTCCAACATCAGTCTGGTGCTTCACTACTGGCATGTTTATCACAGGGTGCAGCTCTGCCTGCTGTAGGAGAGGCCATCTTGCATCAGTGGCCGGCGAAAGTAGGCCACCGGCCGCCCTCACACAGCACAGACGAACAGCTGATCTCCACCGCACACGCGCGCATCATCAAAACGAGCCGTGGCTGACATGGCCGACTGTACGCACGTGCCGCACCTCTACTCGCGCTCCGCTTCCCTCGTCAGATGGAGCTGTGCGGGTGAACGAGCAGGCCGACGCCGCGTGATGACTTTCTGTTTGATATTTCACAGTGCAGATGGTTTGTGATGGCTCCCGTTGTTTGAACCTGCTGTTACATGCAGAACGGCACCAGGGTAACAATAAATCTGATCAAGATCTTCTTCACATTAAGAAGAAGAATTAATAAGAGTTCGTTTCTGTAGATTTATTTTCTATATTCCACCTTTTCTAGTAGTTTGCCCATAGCTATGTTCTTACTTAGTATCTCCAATATAGATAAATAAGAGCATCAATATTATGAACAGTATCAACAATATTACTTGATAGTAACAGTTGATGTAGCTTCTATTAGCAGCATTAAGTTTCAGCAGTGAAAGCAATGCAGTACTTACAGTGAGACTGATTACATTCAGTCAAAAGGGCTCCAGGGAGGATCCTGATGTTCCTGATCTACCTTTTGTATGTCAATAAGTTCAGAAACTAGTTGAACTGCTGATTACTCCAGGTCTACATTGTATTATTATTAGGTAGCAGCAGTTCTACTATCAGTAACAGTCCCGGTGGTGCTTTTACTTGCAGATATTCTAACCAGTCGAAGGTTTATGAGCGGCTTCTCTTAGTTTGGACGGTGGATGAGTGGCTGCTGAGGCCTCTAACCGCTCTTGGCAGGCCGTTCCATCATGCTCATCTTCTTAATCTGTTCATCATTATTAGACTTGATCATTATAAATGTTAATCCCAGAGAGGAAGAATATCCTTCTGTCATTAAGAGCATTACAGTGTGATTTTATCTGAGTATGTTGCCAAGCTGGAATAAGTGAAGAATTGGGTGGTAGCTTAGCCGTTAGCGCTCCCCACTCACTTAAGAGAGCAGCGAGGCTAAAAACACAGTCCACCCCGGTTAACGAGCTAATTAATTTAGCACTTTAGCCCGGCACGGCCCTGCTCTAATTAAGCTCAGCATTGGTTTCCAGGTTGAATGTAAGCAGCTTGTGGCCCCCGTGGATTAGTCGGCCTTGCTTCAGCAATGTTCAGACTCGCTCCGTTCCCTCTTATTTCACTGCTAATTTTCATTCGCATCATTTGCATTTTGAAGTGTTTTTCCAGAATTAGGTTGGGAGCCCATTGTGGGTAGCAAGAGAATTTAAATCCCCAAACTATGCTAAAGAAAATTAATAGTTTAAGCTGCTGGTGCCTACACAGAGTCCTGGCAATGGAAGGTGGATGTGCTGTGTGATATGAAATAACTCATGGATGCAGGATCTGCAGAGACTCTAAAGTGAAGATACTTGAATGCTTAAAGCACCGGCAGGTTTGAGTGCCCCTTCCATGAACTCCAGCAGCACATAAACGGTCACGGTCTCTCGTCTGATGTTGAGTGGGTGGGCGGAGGTTTCGTTAAGCCGGGCAGGAATTAAGAAGGAGTGTGTGGGAGTTGTGGGTCAGCGAGGGAGCTGCAGAGGGCAGCGAGCCAACCAAGGGATAAAAACAGATGCTCCGTTGTTGGCATTACCTGTGGCCTATAGGATGTCATCGTTCCTGTCTGCCTCCACGGCTCCTCTCAGAGTTAACCAAATACAGTTGTTATTCAGCTTTGAAATGATACTTACAGAGATGAAAAGATCAGGGTAGAAGAGGATTTACAGATATATTACAGTGTGCTCGGCAGTGGCTCATAATAGTTGTAAGGTAGAATGAACTGCTAACCTAGAACACACTTTGAGATTCACTGATATTTTCAGAGCAACCAACTTTAATTCTAATTATTCTTTAATTCGATCAAGTAGTAACTTGTTGGAAACAAAATTTTAAGTAATTTTAATCCGCTGATGCACAAAATAAGTTTATAACTTATAAAGCAGCTAATAACAAATACTAGACATGAAAAAGCAGCTCCTATAACTAACATTCAGTATTAAAACAAGCTTGAACAACACCTGGAACAACTGCAGACAGAGTTGACATGTGGGCTCTGTGGAGGTATACCCAACAGTGATCATCAACAGATTGGTTAGAGAGAGAGAGAAGTACAGCTCAGCTGAGGTTTATGGGGGTTTTGCAGGTATTTGGTCGTAAACCAGATTACTGGACAAATCCAAGGATCACCAGAGTCATTGGGATACCTCATCATGTCTGCACCACCCACCAGTTGTTGAGACATTTCAGTTTGGACTAAGTTGGTGGACTTCACATATCCGTGCTACCAGCTAGGGGCTGCTGCAGCGTTAGTGTCGTCCTAAACCAATTCTGCTTCTCTACTGAACTCAAGTAGCTTCTAGCGAGCAGCATCAGGCTCTTCCCTACAAAACATTGCTCTACCACTTTATCTAGCTCGATCCCGAGCCTCCAAGCAGGCCTCTCTGAAAGGATTTGTTTAAATAGTGGACTACTCCCTGATTCATATCTCTGCTCCCCCCAGTCAGCCAAGATCAACACTAATGAGCCTTTGAGAGAGAATAACAAGCTTCTAGCAGTGGCTTGACTGTGTCTTCTCGGGACGAGGGAGGACAGCGTGCGGAGGCGGAGTCAGCCTACAATCTCAGTAACAACGGGGGTAATGGCGTCCGACAGCGGGCTAATTCCTCCTGTGTACTGAGCCGCTTCATCCGGGCTCCATCCAGATGCTTCAGACCTGGAGACGGTCCGGTGAAGAAGGAGGCGGACTCCTTCGTGCCGTTTGACATTTGTTTTCTGCCAATTTTGTCAAAGTTTGTTTTAAGTATTTAAACAAACGCTCAGCCCCAAGAGGACACGTTCCTGATATGATGGCAGGCTAACGTGTGTGTTAATATAGCTTTAAAAACCATTTTAGACTGATGCCACCAGCCTGGTTAGACACTTGCTGTCTAAACTTAGTTTCCTGATGCATTTCTAAACATTTCCACACATAACATATGTTAAAATAATGGAAACTGATTCAGATGTTGAGCAGGAAACACCTCGGTGTTTTTTCAGAGCCAGTCCTGAACTCTTCTGCACAATAAAGACGTGCAGAAGTTGTTGTTCAACTTCTCTCTCTTTCTTTCTGTAGCATCATTCTGTTTGTCTCTTGTCCTCTTTGTTTGATGAGGAATTTAACCCAACTACTCTGGCTTGGCTGAGTCGGAGCGTCTACGTCTGAAGAGAGACCTTTTCCACACAAACTGTCTGAGCAACAAAAGGACCGACTGCTCCTTCGGATGATAAAATACGGCGTGCCTTTGTTAAACAGAGCGGATATAATCAAAACAAATTTGTCTTCTGATTTAAACAAATGAACCAGAGAGCTGCCTTCATCTTCTCGTCTTTGTCTTTCTTATCTACCATCCAACTCCATCCCTCTCCTGTGCTTTACGCCTTTCTCTCCGCCTTTGTCTCCACGGTGGTGTTTTCTCTGCTGATCCCCCCCCGACTCAGAGGGCTAATGGAGGAATGTCATGATAAAAGGGGCAGTGAAAGGACGTCTGGTCGTCTCATGTCTGGACGTTCTCGGACTGTAGGCTCAGGGAATGTAGCAGCACCTCCTCTTGTCTTTGTCACTTCATCTTGTGGCACCAAACGGAACAACCTGCTGCTTTATTTGTGTTTTACACTCAGAACAAGACAGACCTGAACCTCTCACCACTGTTTTTTATCTGTTTGAGAATCTTATGGCACTTAAATCCGTCTGTTATAGCAAAAAGAAACCATATTTTCATTTGTTTGACTCTTAGCTTTTCTCAGACGTTTTATTTAGAAGTGACCACAACAAACTTTTAGTCCGGCGTTGGCTTATAAAAATGTACTCCCCCCCCGTACAGACACTGTATTTAAAAAGAACCTTGCTCATCTTTAGGCGTACTTCAAGTTGATCTTTCGAGGGTCTCAGCGTTTTACCAGCTGCTTCTCTCGTGGCTTTCGAAAAGCCCTGATGTTGTGGTTTGTCGGCCTGGTTATTAGCGATATCCATTTCACTGACGGTCAGTCCTCCCTGTGAGTCTAAAAATGGGGTGATTGCCCATTACGTTATGGAAAGTTGCACCAGCGCCCAGAATGTAACCCCCTTACTACTACTAGATCTGGTTACAGCAGCTATGCAACACAGCCTGTCTCTCTAACTGCCTGTCTCTCCTCTCTCTGGCTGTCTGTCTCTCTGTCTTTGACCCCTGAACCTCCTTTCTTAGTGCACTCTTTTGCTACTCTGCCTCTGTCTGGCCCTTTATAACCCTTTAATAAAGCCACGTAACCTCTGTATGTCCTCTCTAAAGGAAGGGACCTGAATATATTTCTACTTTTCTATAGATTTGATACTTGAAATTCAAATTTGGAACAATTGTTCTTGGTATTAAAACCAGAAATTCTGATGCGGTCTTACTTAAAGTGCACATGGTTCATGGGGAGCAGACTCTCCCCTAGTTGTTCCAGTTGCAGCTCAGCGATCAATAAAGATTTCTAACTGACCAGCCTCTCTGTTTGTCTGTCCCTCCCCAGAGTGAGGCTGTTTTCTTGGCCTACTTACATAGAGCGTCCTGTGTGAACACTCAGGAAAAGCAAAGCAGCAACAGAAACTGAGCTTCAGAGCAGCATCTCTTCACCCGTCGCTATGAATGTGCGATGAACCGAACCTCTTCGCCTCCTCCCTTCGGTTTCCAGTAGAGCTTATTTGAGTTTTGAGAAGAACATTTGGTATGTGACATCAGTCAGAACCATGTGTCTAATTTTCTCTGCTTATTTATATACTTTTAGCGCTGAGGTGATAAAAGGAGAGACGTTAATGTAAGTGGTGATGCTCCCTCCAAGGACAACAAACTGCTACCAAACTGTGTCTGAAATAGTTTTTGAGGCGTGACAACCTGTTGTGTCTGTAAACTGTGCACATGATTATGGATCCGTTCAGAGAGCTTCAGTTTCCTCCTCGGTAAAGTTAACAGTGTTTTTATGGTGACAAAACGCTGCAGAACAGGTGAAGCCTTCCTGTAACCATCTAGAAATGTCTTAATTTCTCCTCTGGACCTCATCTTTGCATACATTGTACAGTGTGTGTGTGTGTGTTGCATATTCAGTTTGCATTGAGCTGCTGTGGACACCCATCATCACCACGACGATTAGCAGTGTTTTCATAACGCCGTGCATCACTGGTTCGATCAATAGTTGCTAGTGAGACGGTTTTCACACTTGCTGAGCTACAGGAGTATGTGTGTGTGTGTGTGTGTGTGTGTGTGTGTGTGTGTGTGTGTGTGGGTGTTTCTTTCTTTGTGCATCTGTGCGCGCATGTGTGTGTGTGTGTGTGTGTGTGTGTGTGTGTACCAAAGCTTGCACCTGGCTCCTTGTCTGTGCCCCAAAGCCCAGAGGGGTACAATAAAGAACGCCTTGTCCCAAAAACCATGCACACACACACACACACATGCACACGCACACGCACACACACACACACACACACACACACACATGCACATGCACACACTCATGCACACGCACGCTCTCTTAATGCTCAATAGAGCCAGACATATGTCCAAATTAAGGCTAAACAAATTCTGCGGGTGTGTGACAACAGATTATTATGTGAAATTATAGATTACCTGTGTAAAATGGCACATATATGCGTGAGAACCTCTTGTTCCTGTGTGTGTGTGTGTGTGTGTGTGTGTGTGTGTGTGTGTGTGTGTGTGTGTGTGTGTGTGTTTGTGTGTGTGGATGACTCCACTCCCCTGGCATTTCCTTGGGGGGGAAGTAGCACAGCTCCCTTCTTTCCTCGTCTTAGTTCTATCTGGCTTCCATCTTCTACACACACACACACACACACACACACAAACACACTTGTTGTCCGGGCTTATTTTTCCACCGTCTCTTTAAACCCTCTGACACTCGGCCTCCTTCCTCTGCTTCCTCATCTCGCTCATCTCCCCTCATCCCACTTTCATTCTTTCTCCAGACTTCCCTTGTTTTCTGGCAGCAGGCAGGAAAAGTATGGAAAACAGATCTCAGGGTCTCGAAAGGAAAAGAACACCAAAATAATGTTTTTAGAACGCAGGAGGGGATAAATGTTGCCGTGAGACGTTGTTGGCCAATATTTCACTGACTTTAATGATCCTCTGTGGTGATATCACAGCGACAAAAAGGGGAAAGCAGAGCAGGAAAGTGAGAATATGAACATGGAGGTTCGGCGTCTGATGATCCTGTCAACTCTCTAAATGTCCACTTTGGAAGAAATGAGTTTTAGTTTTCTGAGTTCAGCTTCAGTCTCTTCCATTTTAATGAGAAGCCCAGAACACACCCCCCGCCAAAGCCTCAAAGCTACAGGTCAAAGGTCACACCAGCTGAAGGGTCAGTGGTGGGTGTACCGTATGAACTCAGGGGTCACGTCCCAGTCGTCTCAATGAGGGACCTCATTAAAACCGCTGTCTGCTGACTCGGTGGGTGCTGATTGAAGAGAGGCCCGATCAGAGCGAAGGAAGTTTTAAAGGTTACCGAGGGCAGTAAAACATGACGGAGCCTTTTTCCAAGCGTCCGCTGTGGGGCTCGTTTAGTCCCGATGATTGTCGTTTTAATTACCTGGCTTTTATTATTTCAAACTGCTGCAAATGGGAACAAGCAACCTGTGAAAATGTCAGCGTGTAAACAAGCGGCTCCGGGTGTCTCACCGGCAGCAGCCAGCTCTGAGGTCAAAGAAACGGAAACCACCAATAAATGAATGAAATGTTTCTCCTCTGATCATCGGTGGACAGGTACGGTCTCTCATGATGGGCTAAATGTTGTCTCCAGCCAGACCTGAATGTCCTTCAGTCAGTCCGTCTTTGCAGAATTGGATTTAAAGATGATCTACAGAATAATATCCTTGCAAAATATCAAAGACTTGAGCCTAAAAATCACTGAGCACCCTTCAGACATCCACAGGAGCTCCAGCCAAGGGTGTGTTGTTATCTTAGACGTGGTGTAAATCAAAGCTTCTTCCACAATTACAAAACTTGCCTCAAGGGGTGTCTGAAAAAGTGCGATATTGAGACCATGTGATCCTAAAACTCTGCACTGAACCCACCACAGAAGGCCCCTCACCTCCAGGCTCTGCTGTTATTACGGCTAACTCTGGTCCAAACATCTCACAGACAGATAGATGCAGCTAGTCATGGGGGAGTCAGATGACAGAGGGATTATATCATATTTGAATGCAGCGTGGAGTCAGCTGGGAGGCGTTAACAGAGAGTTTCAATAACTGCATTATTTACCTTCATGGTTAGAAAAGTAGAAACATCAGTCATGCAGCTTTTCTGTCGCGGACCTACAGCTGCTTTTCATTTTTACTTTAAGGCCCAGCAGTCATGTAGTGGCTTCAGTGAAGACCTTAACTCATCACTAAGTCTAGCTGTGTCTGGACCAACTCACAACAGTTTGAAACAACAGTGAGCCGACATCTTAAATAGTGTGGACGGAAACCTTGTTGTTGTTTTGATGCTTGATTTTTTCCATTGAAGTGTCACTGGTTTACAACAGAGTGTGTTTTTGGCTTGTGGCTTGAATCTGAAAACGCTCGTCTTCCTGCCTTGTCGGCGATGTCGCCTTGTCCCCTGATCTCAGGAATTAACTTTGGAAGGAAAGCGACAACATAACTAAAATCCGGGTTGTAGAAAATAACCTTGAATTCCCCTTTAAAGCTGCTAAAAGCTACGGCAGTGGAATAATTTCAGCTCTCCGACAGGCTGACGGACTGTCCCTGTTTTTATCCTTTCGTTCATGTGTCCATATTGGCCAGGTGTGTGTGTGTGTGTGTGTGTGTGTGTGTTGTTCCTGAACAAAGGAACCAGAGCAGAGGATGATGTCATCTTTTAACCGTTGTGCATCTGTGTGTGTGTGTGTGTGTGTGTGTGTGTGTTGGCAGTTGGGGGGATTCTGTAATTATTACAGTCTGTATTCTGAGGTCACCTTTCTCACACACGGAGAGGACGCACACACACACACACACACACACACACACACACACACACACACACACACACACACGTCCTTCATCATTTAGACAGCGTCTTGTTGTTGATGATGATTCCTTTGGAAAAACAGCTTCACAAAAGGAAAAAAAATCAAAAATATTTCCAAAAATAGTTGGAAAATTAGACCGTGCAGTAAGAACTGTCAGAACACACACCTACATCTTTATACACACACACACACACACACACAGTGCCTCAGTGTGTGTGTGTGCAGACAGTAACAGATGATACAGGACGTCCTGTTGGAGAGAATGTGGTGCGATCATTACGAAGTGAGTCAACACACATTTTTAAGCCTTAACAAAACTGCATCGTCAGCTGGAACATGCTCGTGCCCTACACACCCCTCTCTCACACACACACACACACACACACACACACTTAAACAAGCCTGTGGTCATCAGGGAAAAAGAAATGCAAATTCAGATTTTGCGATTAGACTGAATCCGTAGTAAACTAGGCCCAATGTCAGGGTTCATATAGTTCCTGTGTGTAAGTAAAAGTGGCGGCGAGCGCTTTCAGTGGAGCTGAAGTTTCTGTGTGCATTAGTACATCAGAGTGTGTGTGTGTGTGTGTGTGTGTGTGTGTGTGTGTGTGTGTATGTGTGTGTGGAGGGAGGTAGAAACCGATGACTCAGCAGTGCTACAGTAAGATGGATGCTGGGGTTTAATGGAGCCTGATGGAGGTCAGCCTGCTGTGGCTGGAAAGCACCAAGACACCACACACACACACACACACACACACACACACACGCACACACACATCACCATGAACGCACCGCGGTTCGAGGATGACCAGCTGACTTTTGAGCGCTCTGGCCGGTTGCAGGATTTGGTCCAAGTTGGAAAAGTCCACAAATCTGTTAATCTATGATTTTCTATCCTTTTTTCTCTTTGAAGGCAGCTGCGAATGAAAAAAAAGATGTTTTGCTAAATAGTGTTTGCACAAAAAACCCCATCTCCTCTGTGTTCGCCGAGCGCCACAGAGCGGAGATAGCATGGCAGGTTTGATGATAAAGCCAGCAGCCCCTTCCATCATCTGGTTAACTGTTTATGTGGAAACTATCCATTGGCTCTTTAAGGGTCGGATGATAAGTCATTTAGAGGATTTCCATCTTTTGAAATGGTAAAAAGCTTGAAAGTACATGAAAGGATTTGGTTTCAGTGACTTTGAGTGACTTTCCCACAAAGGAAGCCCCCTCTGTTAGTTTCAGCCTCCTGTCTGCGCTGAAACTGCTCTGTTTATCTCCCCCCTCCTCTCCCCTTTGCTCCACTTTGTCCTCTCCCTCCTCCGTCTCTCCTTTCCCTTTGTCTTTTATGGTCGATGTCGTCGAGCGTAACATCAGCCCACCTGCGCTTTGTTTTGTAACTGCTCTTCTCCAAGTTCGCCTGTTATCTACACTCCTTTCCCCTCGTACAGAACGACCGGATTCAGATTTCAGCCAAACAATATAAAAAAAAAAAAAAAGTCACATGTCCTCTCCCGCCATCTTTTCCCGTTTCCTTAACTCTCTGCTTTCACTTTGGCTCGCTGTAGTTACTGTAGTTCCCACAGCCGGGCACCAGCAGAGATTTGCTTCCCCGTCATCTTTGCAGTTTGCTGTCTCTACCAGCCTTGACCTTTCTGCCAACCCCGCCTCCACACACACACACACAACACACACAACACACACACACACACACACACACACACACACGTCCCCTTTGGCTAAACCAAAATGGGTTAATCCCTCATCACTCAAACTGTGGGCCGGGCCAACTCGTTCAGGAACGGGAGCTCAGGTGTCGCAGTGCTGCTCAACACAAAGGAAACCCGATCGTGTCGCACACACATGCACACACACACACACACACACACACACACACACACACACACACACACACACACACACACACACACACACACACACACACATGCACACACACACACACACACACACGGGCTATAAACATGTTGCAGACATAAACGACTGCACAGACTCACACTCACACTTTCTTCTCTGTGCAGTTTCCAGTCTGTGAAAACAATTGCTCTAAAAGCCGTAGATGTAACCAGAGGCGTCCTGATCAGGCTGTAGGAGTCTGTGTCCATTGTTGTGTGTTCAAAAGGTGTATTGTAGCTTTGCTTATGTGTTCAAGCTGTTTAGTCTGAATGGTGTATAAAAATAAACCCTGAGAGTGGACTGTAAGGACCACAGTGCAGCTTCTTCATCTGTAGGTAGTGCAGAGGCACATTGAATGACTTGACTTTGGAGGCTCTTGGTGGTTCATCTTAACTCCACGTCCTTTTTTTGTGCATGCAGGCACTTAGTATGTAAATGTCTGTATTTTTAACTTGTACTTAGATGAACATTTTAGTATGTAGGTGCAGTTTTTTTTTGTCTTGAGTTCAAACAAGAAATATTTGGATTAAATCATCTATAAATGGCTGAATGGTGGTTAAATGACTTCATATTAGCTTAAGGCCCCTTGTGGCTCCTACAACTCTTTTATTGTTGTAGTTTTCACAAAACAAACCAAAAACAACACATCTCATGGTCAGCCATCACTGCCCTTTCCTGCCTCTCTTTTCCTGCTTTTGTCATTTGTTTTTTGGGAAAAACTTTGTTATTAACGCAAATTGGTGCACACAATTAAAACATAACTTCTCTTTTTCAGGCACAAAACACACCCTGTTCAGTTTAAGTGAAGCTGAAGTGGTTGTTCATGCTATCGTAGAAGCAAAGAAGTTGGTGTGAATGTGTTTTGTCATTGTCAGCGTTACATTGTGCCCTTAATTGATTGAATCAATTGATTGGTTAAAGGCTATAATGCAGGGGAAGAAGAAAACGTTTACCTTTCCTTCATCTCTCCTCTCTTCTGTTTCTCTCTCCAGGGCCGACATGTCAAGACGGGGCAGCTGGCGGCCATCAAGGTCATGGACGTCACCGAGGTCAGTAAACGCCACTGCATGTATACTTTTGATGGTGTGTTGTCATTAGCCAGGTGTACATCTAGACTGCTGGATGCTGTTAAACTGTTGCAGAAGAAGAGGATGCGATGAAATGATGCCGGCAAACTTCA
Source organism: Pempheris klunzingeri (assembly GCF_042242105.1). NCBI lineage: Eukaryota > Metazoa > Chordata > Actinopteri > Acropomatiformes > Pempheridae > Pempheris > Pempheris klunzingeri. Next base: position 24,780,406 of record NC_092021.1, read on the forward strand.
AACAATAGAAAACAAATGAGAAAACATGGTGGAAAATCACTGGATTGTTGTGGTGGTACAAAGTTGTAGAAGTCTAATTTGTAACTGCATGATAGACATATTGAATACAGTTCTGTATAGATGCATGAACTAGTAAAGCAGCTGGAGAAGGGACCAGACTCGCCTAAGCGGTCTCACAAAATACAGCTTTTGCAGATCTGGAATTGATCCCAAACTTTAGTTTCACTGCATCTGTCGGCTCAAATCGGCACTAATTCTTTACTCAGGCATTCAGAGTAACAGTTATCACCAAAACAAATCATTTCTCCTCTCCCTCTCTCCACTCTGCACCCTCATGTCAACATTTTCCCTCCAAAAATAGTCCGGCTTATAATCACACAGCTTCCAGCCCTTTTAGTAGTGTTTTTTCTTCATTGGATAAAGCTGAGTGTGATTTCCTGAGGGCGGTTAAGCAAATAGTTTGAAAGATTGAAGATTGGTATTTGTGTATTTCCAAGCACATGGGTGCACGCTTGCCAGCTTCCATAAAGTTGACTAAGGACCCAGAGGGCCGGAGCCTTCTGGAGGTTCTTTGTGCGTTTACATGCAGAAATGTGCTGGTAGTTATAAAACTCCATCGCACTACGTTAGCAGTGTTTTTCTTTTCCCCGCTGCCTTTTGTGTTACTCATCATTGAATGGATGGCTGAATAACACAATGAGAAACAACACATTTTTGAGGTCACTTGGCCGTTTCCTGCCCAGACGCCTTAAAGAGGAATGAGTGTATCATCAAGGCTGTCACTTAAAATCCTTTAATCTGGGTCAGCCGTTGTATTGAAGAGGATTGGACTGTCTGTCTTTTAGGACCCTGCTGGTTTTAGCTGCTTCTCTAAAAGCCCTAATACTTCATCTGAAGTAGCATTTTTAGGACAAGGTATGTACGGCCCCGTTTCCACTTGTCATTTCAAGGGTCTCTTATCCAGATAAATCCACGTACGAGATCCAGATCCAGACTGAAGATGATTTAAGATGTTTTCATTAACACTTATATGCGTCTCTGCTGGTCAGAGCGGAACAATCTGTCGGGGTTTTCCGCGGCTACATGCAAATCTGGGTCGGCCCTCCTCCGTCCCAGAAGGCACTGCTCCTGAAGCAACATTTGATTAATGGTTAATAAAAGACTGCAATGTAACTGGTAGCATATAGAAGGTTTTATTATTATTATTATTGTTCATGTATCAGGCAACAGATGAAAGTCATGTGAACAGTTACATGAACAATGTAACAAATGTAAAATGTGTTTTTAAAATGATAATTGCTGACAATTGTACATTAATAAACACTTAAATGTGTTTATATTCAGTTAGAATCACATTATGAAGTGTTATGAATTGTATTAAATGTTTAGATACAGCCCATAAATGAGAGAAATGTCCAAAAAATAGACCTGATTTTGTCTAATTCAATGTTTTTCCTCCTTTCAATTTGACTTCTGAAAAGGCTGATATCACATTTTGCATATTGTATTTAAACTTATCTGTGTGGCTACAGTCTGATAGATCCCTAAAGGAAAGAATGACCACAGCAATTTGAGCCTGTTAGGAAAAATGAATCCAGCACAGTCCTTTAATATGTCCTATATATATTAAGTACAAAAAGAAAAGCACCTGTTAACCTATACTGACTTTGTTCGCAAGGCCTGTGAAAGAAAAGACCCACTAATCTTAAGAGTTATTACCCAGCCGGAGGTGTTGGTGTCTTATTATGGCAGCAGAACCGAGAACAACGTCGACATCTCATGACGAACTTGTGACCAAACTGTTGCTTAAACACGTGCAGTAGATCCGGAGCAGAATTAACTGTCAGAGTCGTTTCTGGTCACCTGGAGGATTTAATTCTCTCTTCTTAGCTCTGTTTCTGCTCTCTTCCACGTCCTGAGGGAAATATCTGCCTCCACGCACCTCACTATGTTCCCCAGGTCTGTCGTTCGGAGCTGGGCAGGTGGTGCACGCTGGGTTTGTTTGCTACCTGCTGCAGCTGAAAAGATGTTATGAGAGCACTGAGAGCGAGTCAGAAGTGTGAAGTTGGGGAACGTAAAAACCAAAATGATGAACTAAACCTCTAAAAAGCTCTAAAAGTAGAGCTTTGTGGAATAGCAGAGCTCGGTGATGATTCTCTATGAGCAACCCCATTCATATATACACAATACATACACCTAAATATACTACAAACAGCTTTGACGGACCACATTTGAAGTAGTTGTGGGTAATTGCTCATTCCTCTGTGGTGACTAGTTAACTTTAACTGCCTCTGTGGCAGGTAACTCTTCCAACATATTGACTGGTGAGCCCCTCACTGGGGTCTGCAGGAGTGCATCTGCATCTCCAACTGTGGAGACTAAAGGGAGCATGTGAAGGGAGATCAGGAACGACTGATGGTAGCGTGTTTATCTGCTCGAACCAGCTGAACGACTGATGAGAAATACGAATGCTCAGTTTCCACTCAGTTTCCACTCAGTTCAGGCTTGTTCGGACATAAATAAACACGTGGAGTTTGTCTGGATGTTTGCCAAGAATGACCGTTGAGCAGAGGAAGTTTGTTTGCGTTGGAAAAGCTGGAGATTTTCACGTGGACATACAAAACCTACACACCAGTCCCATGTAACGTTTATCCATGTGTGCATGAGACCTATGGAGGGAACCACAGGAGCTCTCATACACCACAGCTATACATCTCCTTTCCTGAGTGTGTGTGTGTGTGTGTGTGTGTGTCCACTCTCTTGGTGTGTGTGTGTGTGTGTGTGTGTGTGCTCTGACCCACATACCACTTCCTGTTCCACATGCAGAGCAGGAGAGACAGTCTGAGGAGGGAGAGAGGGTGACTTTTGTAGGGGTATAAAATCAATGAGCCGAATCACCTCCATCAGTCAGCGCACACACGCAGAGGGATGAACGATCCCAGTGTTTGTCGATGAGGCTGCATGAAACTATTCGTGATGATCGTGGAACTGTTTAAATGTGGCTGTAAGCTCTCTCCGTTGGATGTTAACGTTGTCGGTGATAAACTGAGCTTCATCTGTGTTGGTGGATGTTGTCAGCAGCGTTTACGACACACAGTGTGTGTATGTTTTACCTTTTTATATCCACGACAGCTCCACACATGTCATTTTCTGTGCCAACACTGAATTCCTCTCTCCTCTAAGATGGGGTGTGGTTGGCTGCCAAACAATGTCCTCTGGCTAGTAGATGATATCAAGGTGTCCCGTTTTAATGCTGGTAAAGTAGAATATGTGTATTGTGTGTGCTGTACTTAAGAGAAGAAGACAGCGCGCTGAGATAAGGAAGAAGAAAATCAGCAGCTCCTTTCAGAAGGTTCAGCTGAAGTGCAGTGGGATTATGGGAGGGGCCACCGCCGCCTGTCTGCTTCTCTCTTCACCTCCATTCCTCTCCTTCCTCCATCCGTCCATCCATCCCCTCCCTCTCCTCTCTGCTCTTTGCTGCATTCACTTCACAGATCCTGTGTTTTCTCCGCACATACTCTGTATTTGTCTCATCTCCGTCCCTCTTTTCCTGTCGCTACCTCTGTTTTCTTGCGAAGGGGGGGGGCAGACGGAGAGGGTGAAGTCATCCTCATCCCTGTTAGGAAATCGGAAAGAAATGGAGAGGGAGGGAGGGAGGGAGGGACGGGTGAGGCAGAAATGTATCTGCAGCAGCTCTGCATTGGGAGTTTCTCGCTGCTGCTGCTGTTGACTGGATGTAAACCAGTGGGAGCCAACAGGAGAAAATCCATCTTGATTAGTGGAAAAACTCCACAGCAATTCATCCTTTATCTCCACCTCTCTGCTCCCGCGGGGGAATCAGACGCTTTTCTTGCAATTTATTCTCGCTTGCAATTTCTCTTTCTGTGAATTCTGCACATGAAACGAACTAAACACATTAAACCAAATCAAATCCTCTCTCTCTCTCTCTCTCTCTCTCTCTCTCTCTCACCTCCCACTGCTCCCAGTCCATTCAGAAGGTGTGAAAGTGACAAGTAGGAAGGTGCTGAAGGCCCAGAACTGTATGTTGAAAAGTAGAAAAGAAGAATGTGTTGAAAGTATCTCCATGTGATCCGTTTCCTGGATCTCCTCCTCTGCTTTTCTGGAGCCAAATGTTTTCGGTGCTAGATGCCTGATGAGCTTGTAGAAACACCGTCACTCACTTCAGAGTGAAACATCTGCATTAGTACGAACTTAAAAAACAAATTCCCATTTAATTTCAGGCTAAAACTGACCTCTTTTGACTTCCTGCGAGATTCTTCATGCAGGAAAAACCTCTCAGACCCTTTTGCTGATGTGTCCTGTGGCCAAATCAAAGCTACTTTCCTCAGATATTCACAGTTCGACCACAGTTTGACTGCGTGGATGGAAAGTGTCACACGTCATTATTTCATCTGGGCAGTTTTGTCACTTTCATTGTCACATCTATTGAATGCTAATGTTTTTCATTTCACCCAGGAAATAACGAATGTATTCCCATTGCTTAAAGCTGTAGTGTTCGTTCTCAACAAATCGGAAATATGAAACGCTTATTGAGAGGTTGGACTGACCTGGCAGTAGTATTAAACTTTAAAAGGGATGAATTCATGTTTAAATGCATGACGCCTCCTCAGATGTGACAGGAACACAGCAAGTGTTAAACCGATCCCAGAAACAAGTCCCTCAGCTGGCTGTCAAAGACGTGCCGACCCCTCTTGGCCTTTGCTGAAAGTCTCCCTCCTACTCGGCCTCCATTTTCCATTATGCTTCCATTTTGCGGTTGTCCACTCCCCCGGGTTCGTGGTTCTGTCAGCTCCACTCACTTTGTGCGCTGTAATACTTCAGCGGCAATATGGCCGCCACCGAGTCTCCCCACCATTTCATGCCCAGGAATGATAATGAGCAGCTTCAGGACGTCTTGTCTTGAACGACCGCGAACGCACAGTTCAGGGAACGCGAGACAAAGAGAGAGACAGTGAAGGGGGGAGAGAGGTGAGGTGTCGCACTGGTGGGACACGTAAAGTCATTATCGGAGACAGTCACGGAAAAGGACGAGTGTTACAGTGAACACATGACGGAGAGACACAGGATGAGCTCAGCGTCTGTTGGACGAAGCAGCTGTATCCTGACGTCCAGGTCTCTCACACACACACACACACACACACACACACACACACACACACACACACACACACGAACGCTAAAACATCTCATTTGTGGTTGGAGAGAACATTAGCACCAATTTTAATTTTTAAAAAAGCAATTAAAGAAATGAGAATATCGTGTGGTCACAGCTGCTCACATTACCATTCACTGCTTTTCTCTGTTTTCTGTCTTCGCAAATTTTGGACTGTCAGCCGGAGAAAACCAGTCACGTTTCAAACCGTTCAGTAGATGCAGACTAATGATCAGCTGCAGCCGTCAGTCACAGTTTGAGTTAATATTTCATGATTTAAATGTGTTGATGATTGAATACTAATACTGTGTATATACAGGAGGACTTATTTAGGTAAACTAAAGAGTAATAACTGTAACCATCACTGTGGTTGAGCATCTGATGGCCCATCAGTCACAACTCTTTCCTCCTCTTAGGCAATGATATGGTTGTTTCTCTCCACTGATTTGAGATTGATTTTTTTTAATATGCTGGTGGGTTTGAACATAACGGACCGAAAACGTTCTTCTAGTTTGTCGATCGAGGTGCTTCTTCTCTCCCCTCATTAAGCTGTTGCTGTATTTTCGGTCTTGATTCGTCTCCCTTGGAGAATAGTGTGAGAACGTTGCTGCTGTGCTCCTCTTCCTGCAGTCTGTCCCCAGCATCTGTAATTATGCTGACTTGTTCCAAAAACGTTTAGATGACTGACAGTTTGTGGGCGGTGAGATGTTCTGTTTACCAGAGAAGGTCCTGTTTGTTTCTGTGCTGACTTTCGGTGCATCCTCTTACATGGTTCGGCTTTTACATTCAAAGAAATATTGTTCAAACTGACCAGCTGACTGGTTGGCTGACTGGTTGGCTGACTGGTTGACTGACTGGTTGGCTGACTGGTTGACTGACTGGTTGACTGACAGGTCGGCTGGCTCACCTGCTGGCTGGCTGCTGCTGGCCTGCTGCTGCTGAGTGGATTAACAGAAGGACTGACTGGCTAGCGGTCTGGTTTGTTGGCGTCCTGACTCATTGGTTGGCTGACTGCCTGGTTAAATGACTGGCTGCCTGGCTGACGAAGTAACCAACTGGCTGGCTGACTAACTGTGACTCAAGGGATTGGCTGACCGACTGACCCCATCATCTTTACCGACAGTCAAAACTCTTTAAACGGCCTCAGCGGATTAAAGCAAAAATGATAACACGCCCTCTCTCTTCTCTAAACTTCCTGCTTGGTTTCGCTTTTGTCACAGTAAAAACAGCACAAAGTGCAAAAATAGTTAGTGGTTCTATAAATTCAACGAGAATGTATGAAGAGACTTGTTCCAACGTGACTGACGGCGTAAATGTTGCTGCTTTATAAATAATCACAGATAAGTTCAGCTGTCAGTTGACCAAACATCAGGTTCACGTCTGTGTTTTAGAGATAGTGAAAGTGAGCTGCAGGTAATGTGTATTTATATACATCCAGAAGGTGACAGCCACTTCTTCTTTCATCTTTAAATGCTGAAGTTTTGGCTGAATTGCCCTTTAAACTGTGGACCAGATACAGAAATGTCAGCGGAGTCGCTGGCTGCCTGTCATCGGTCGCCCCTGCAGCTGCAGCGCTCGATAAGAAGCGCACGTTTTAATTTCTGCTACAAACACTTAACACCAAAAAAAAAAAAAAAACCATGCTGTCTGTTTTGACAGCCAACAGAACGAAGCAGCTACCTGCAGCGATAAACATGAAGGTTGGAGAATGACGTGGCAGTCGTCGACTATGAGTAAATATTTATTACAGCTGCACTAAAACCAGCTTTTAATGAGTTAACTGGCTGTTTGTTATATAAGTTAACGTCCTAAAGTTTGACATGATTGTTGGTCCTTTTTAACTGGTGTTATCCCCCAAAGCCAGTCAGTGGTACTATTGAAAATGCTGGTTAGATGTCTGTTTATTGGTCAGTTCATCCATCACTGCGTATGAGCTGAAATATCTCACCCATGGGACTCATTGGGAGGAGATTTGTTGTCCCCAGATGATGAATCGTAGTGACTGTGATCCGATGGATTTCCTCTAGTGTGACGTGATGCTGACTTATTGGTGGTGAAATTTGAAATGTGTGTTGAATGAATTGCCGTGAATGTTGGTACAGACATTTGTGCCCCCCCCCACTCTTCATCGAGCACCATCATCATCGGGTCAAAACTCTTTATGAATGATACCTGCGAAGCCGACGACACTCCCATCAGCCTCGGCTGCACTTTGTGTTTAGTGCTACATGGTACATTTTTAAAATGGGTGGTAGCTTGTTGAGGTTTCAATGAAAACGGCAAAATCCGAATCATGTTTTCAACTCAGGCCACAAGTGCAACCACAGTGAAGCGAGCATGAAGCTGCTACATCTGCTGTAAAATGCCAAAAGGTCGAGACTGTCAGTTTGAGAAGCCAAACGGTTTCCCTCTCAGCTCCTCCGAGCTTTTCCTTTGTGGACGTACGAGGCTGCTGCAGCGCTACGTTTGCTCAGGAGTTGGGGCTCCGGCCTCCTGTCACGCTCCTGCTTATCGACCCACTGTAATAACAGTGGAAATGTCATGTTATGTCAGCCGGGCTCGGGCTCGGGCTCGGCTGATGCAAAGCGCTCGCAAACAAATATCACACGGCCTCTGTGATTGAGAGATAATCGGTTGATCTTGTTATGTGTCTGCATGCGTGTCTCAGTCTGTCCTGTAATATCCTGAATGTGTGAGAGGGAGTTTGGCTCCGTTATCATTTTGGGTTCAGCCTCTATCTGCATGTCCGTTTATTGCACTGGTTTGGACAGTGTTTGTTTCGTCGTGGCCTGAAAACAGCTCAGCAGAAAAGTTCCAGAGATGTAGTTTTTATTTGATGGGACTTTTTTCATTTTAAACCTGTTTTTTTTGTTTTGTTTTCTGTCTTCCCTGAATAAAACTGTCCCACTGGGAGGAGGTGCAAAGCTTCTAAACTTGTAGAGATGAAGTGTGAAAATCATATATGATTTCTCCAAAACATGTTGGCAGAAATCTAAATATTAGTTATTCAGTGTATTACTGCTGGAAGTCGTCCACCTTGAATTTATTTTACTCTCTGTAGCAGCACGGCAGGAGGTGATTCTGCTAAAAGCACACAGAGCATCTCCTCAAACATCCAAAAAACATATTTAAGGCAGCGCTGATGTTCATTTCTTCCTTATAATCTGTTCAGTTTTGATCAGTCGCTTAAGATTTGTCAGAGAATTGTAAATGTCCAGAGCTCAAGGTGACGTCTTCACATCGTCTTCTTTTGTTTGACTACACGGAGCAGCTCAGTGTGTTTGTTGGTTTAAGGAGCACCATATAAACCTGCTAATAGACTTCACGCTGCAGCTCTTCATTTTTATAAAATGCAAAGCAGGAAGTGAAAAATACGGAGGAAATAAAACATGAGAGGAAAAAAGTAAAGTTGACTCGATAGGTAAGGTGAACATGAATGTTTGTGTGTGTGTTTAATGCGGCTCTGTTAGATTAGATAACTGGACGTCCTGCTGGTTTGTGTGTGTATTTTGTTGTGTCAATTTAGTTATTAGAAGATTAAACTTAAGACACAAATACAACAGGATAGAGCACATTACTAACTCCATGTGGTGCAGGTAAAACCTTTGACTGTAGGAGGCCGATAGAGGCGACATTATGGTGTGTAATAAAGTTTGGGCTGTTGATTTAAAGCTTAGCAGAGGAAGCCAAGTGTGCAAAACCAATAAAGATGAAAAATGGGATGTAGATTTTAAAAGAGTAGCAGACTGCCTCCGTCCCTCCAGGTGACCCGACCATGAAATCGCTGTCGTCCTCCTGTCAGAAACGTCTAAAGCGTGTGTTCGATCCTTCCCCTGCTTCTCCAAGCTTTAACAACATGACAGGAGACAGATGCATATTGTTTGTTTCGATCTAATCTATGAGTTCATGTGATCACTTCCTCACCGTGTCAGAGGTAATAAGAACGTATGAGCTCCACACTGACGGGGCTCCCTCTCTCTCTCTCTCTCTCTCTCTCTTTTACAGGACGAAGAGGAGGAAATTAAGCTGGAAATCAACATGCTGAAGAAGTACTCCCACCACAGAAACATAGCCACCTACTATGGAGCCTTCATCAAGAAAAGTCCACCGGGCCACGACGACCAGCTATGGGTGAGTTTATTCCTACCTTTGTTTCAAAACTTTACTGTCAAGACGTGAATTATTATTATCAGAGGAGCAAAATGACTTTGATTTTCCATTAGAGAGGAAAATGATGGTGCTCCTAAAAGTGGATTATCGTCTGTCGGGTGGTGGTTTTCTGTTGATTTTACCAGGTTTAAAAGAAATAGTGGACTTTACGTGTTAAGTTAATTCTCAGGTGTGACCAGCCCCCAAAACCTGCAGTGTTATTTTTAGTAAGTCTGTCAGTAGTGACTGCAGACTGGGGAGAAGTTACAGACCAGCACCAACAGTAAGTCCAGTTCAGGGGCTGGTCCGTGTTCTCCATCTGTTCACTTTACTGCTCGTAAACAATAACGGTTAATATGACATGAATGTTGTTCCCACAACGCTGAAGCCCCCACTGGCCCTCATATTGGAGGAGAAAGGGGAATAAGATGAGAGATAATACAAGACACAAATCACAGAAGAAGAACAGGGCGGTGCAGAAGAAATGAATAAAAGCAATGACACAAAAACAAGAAACAAGAGTCAGAGAGTTATTGTGAAAAGAGGAGGAGGGGGAGGAGGAGGAGGAGGAGGAGGAGGGGGAGGAGGAGGAGGAGGGGGAGGAGGAGGAGGAGGAGGAGGAGGAGGAGGAGGAGGAGGAGGAGGAGGAGGAGGAGAACGGCAGCACAGATTTACGGCCGCCCGGTTTGTTGAAGGCAGGATTTCTTCGCTTTACGACCCTGAAGAGGAGCGATCTCCCCCCTCAGCACGGCCATGTATTTGTTTTTACAGCTGCCTCCACGACTCCTTCACTGCCCCCGCTGCTGTGGCTGCACGCTGTGTGTGTGTGTGTGTGTGTGTGTGTGTGTGTGTGTGTGTGTGTGTGTGTGTGTGTGTGTGTGTGTGTGTGTGTCGTTGTCTTGATAGTAACATCACTAATGACTGTCAGCTGAGGGAGACCAGATTACATGTTTGTACAGCATGAATCCTTGAGTCAGCATGTAAGACACAATCCACAACAAGCCTGGTGATGATTAAACACTGCACGGGCAAATTAGAGGACATGTTTGCCTCCATGGAGTTTTTAATTGTTCACAAATCCCAGCAGATTGTTCTGCAAACATCAGGGCCACCTATTATTGGTACATGTATGTCCCCCCCAGAAGAATCTGATTAAAGTTCTCCAACAAACATTTGACATTTAAAAAAATGTTCATAATTAGATTTTACTTTTAAATATAAACTTCTGCCTCTGCACAGCTTGGTGCACCTTAAATAACATTGCTGCTCCACATTGGAAAGGCTGTAAGGCTGCAGACAATAAGTCAGACTTAAAGTGGAATATTTGTCATTATAGTCTGATCATGTGGTCGTACAGTTCGACAAAATGACCCCCACATTGATGAATCTAAGCAAATTGTGGTTAAAATCCCAAAACATTACCTTTTTTGGGAGGGGCTCTTTATACCTAATGCATAGGACAGGAACACAGTTCACAGGCTTTGAAATTCTCTTCACCTCCAGTCAGAAATGTGTTTTGAGTTTTGACACTAGAAGTCTGTTTTCACACTCGTCACCTTAAGTCTGTTTGTACAAGCAGGAAGTTTTGACATCACAGCTAGTTTGGACACCAGAGTGGAAAACTGAAGCCTCCAGCAGTCACATGCTGAGAAGGGACTTCTACATCTTCTGCATTCTGTTTTTTTTCCAAGGAGTAGATGTGGTTTTAAGACATTTAAAAGCCCTACTTACACAGTGGAGGAGCCGTGAGTGGTAATGTAAGACGGCGGTTAGGACGTTACATCAGAGCGGAGGGACATACTGTATACTAATCCATGTACTGAAGCTGTTAAAGGCACTTTATGCACTTCCTGCATCAGCAGTTTTTGCTTATGTTTCCTCAAATTTAAGTCCACATTTCCCAGCGGCTCCGTTGCTTCCTGTCTGTGTCTCCCTTTACAGTGTGAACAGGAAGTGAATTTCCCATCAGCCTTATATTCCTCCTATGACACGCTGTCACGACATTCCCTGAAATTTCCATCCAGATCAAAAGAGGAAGAAAATGGGAAGATGGCTGCAAAATAGAATAGACAGACAGTTAGTGGGTTCCTGTGTGCTGAAGATTAGTATTAATGTGTGTGAGTGCAAATGTGCTGTTTGTCAGAAGCTAATTTCTTCCTGTTCTCCCTCCTCCAGCTGGTGATGGAGTTCTGCGGCGCCGGCTCCATCACAGATCTGGTGAAGAACACCAAAGGCAACTCACTGAAGGAGGACTGGATCGCCTACATCTCCCGAGAGATCCTCAGGGTCAGAGTCAAATATACTGAACGAATGAATGACTAGAGAAATAAATGACATTTACAAGTTTATGTATTTTCAGTAGAGGATGAAAGCGTCTTTGAAATGTTATAGATAATAAAAAGGTTGGTTTGACAGAACAGGCTGTGAACATTTTACTCTCTCTGCAGGGATTAGCTCACCTCCATGCTCATCATGTCATCCACCGTGACATCAAGGGACAAAACGTGCTGCTGACTGAAAACGCAGAAGTCAAACTGGGTATGTGTTGATTTTATTCGGTGGGTCCAAACTGGGCCTGTGGACTGGAGCTGCACCAGATCTGAGTCTGAGTCAGCACAGCGCCAGAGCCAACCACAGCTTTTTCATCACTGCTGTTGTTTTGTCGTGTTTCACATGACTGCACAGTAATGGGCCTGTATAAAAGCCTCAGTGCAAGTTCATATGAAACTTGTAACGTTTATTTGCAGGCACAGTTTTGCAGTCATTTAATTTTAGTGTAAAAAAGCTGGAGATAATAGTAAACTTTATTTGTAATGCACCTGGTGCTTCACGTGAACACAGAATCAACATAAAACATATTAAACACATTAGAACAGATACAAGTCACTGCAAAATATGATAATGATCATAAAATGAACTCAAAGAAGGCAAATAGTGCTCTGACATCTGCAGGTAGTTTGTTCCATAGTGGACATGATTGGACTAAAGATGAAGATGCCCTTTGATCATCATGTTGGCACACACACACACACACACACACACACACACACACACACACATATCTCCATACAGTATGTTCATTTATTGATACACCAAAAAAAAAAAAGCCTATAAATGCTTAATGCTTTTTTAATTGACATCACTGAAATAAAACAAAAGAAACGAAGAGAAACCAGCTGTGATCAGACAGCTGCAGCTTCTGTGTCCTCACATGCCCCCCTGCCTGATGTGAGACAGACAGTCGCACCAGCTGGCAGGTGGAAAACTGCCCGGTCCACATTTTGCCGCCCTAAACATGCCTCCTCTGGCCTCCTCGCCGTCGATCTCTGTTTTGTGATCGCGGCGGCTATTTCCGGTTACTTTGCTGAGGGACTTGAGCTACTGGGTTGAATTACCAGCTGCGTTTCTGCATCGTTCGGACTCTCAGAACCCGTTTGTGCTCCTGAGTTTATGGTCTCAGTGACTAGTTTCAAGTCTTCTTCAAGACGGCATGATGCTCATTTAATAAATGATGGTCCCACCTGAAACCAAGATGGTGGCGGGCAAAACTGAAGGCCACTTCTTTTATGCAGCACCAGACTTCCTCTGATCTCTTATCCATGATAAAAACATCAGTTCTAATCAAAGAGGATCTAATGTTTCCATTTTGGGAGCTTCACTGTCTATTTGCAGTTGTCACGGTTGTTTACAGGCCTTTTTAGTGTTCGTGGAGCATTTTCTTAAGTCTCTCGTATTCAGTATTTTCAACTGGACATTAGAGCAAAGTTTATGGTCCAGAAGTCGATCACCGTCGGTTTGTTTCCAAACTTGTTGGACACTTTTAGTTTCAGATTTTACTGGTTACCTGACATCAGTCCAACAACTCTTTTGATCCTCAGATGCTTATTAGAAATGGTGTGGTGAATGAAAACGGTTAGAACTAATAATAACTGACGCTGACCTTCTGTTTCCAGTGGACTTCGGTGTGAGCGCTCAGCTAGACCGGACTGTAGGCCGAAGGAACACCTTCATCGGGACGCCATACTGGATGGCTCCGGAGGTCATCGCTTGTGATGAAAACCCAGATGCTACCTACGACTACAGGGTGAGGAAGTTTTAAACCAGACATGTTTGAAGATTGTATTTACTTTAAGTATCTGTACATAATTAAACAGTTACAAGCAGCCAAAGAAAAGTATTTTGATCAAATATTGCTGTTAAATAGTCTGGAAAGTGTCAGAAATCACTGTTTTGTATCAGAGTTCAACTTTCTCCAAGTTGCTTCATTCCTGGGAGGTTACAACTCTTCGGCCACTGCTGTCTTAGATATGAGAGAAAGATGCACACAGACTCATCTGACTAATGTTATCTTCTGTCCATCAGAGTGACCTGTGGTCCTGTGGAATCACAGCCATAGAGATGGCTGAGGGAGCTCCCCGTGAGTACACATCACGTTAACCTAATGGTGGCTAGTTTGGCATTTTCAAAACATCAAATCATTTAAATAGAAGCTTTCGCAAACTGGTTTTATGGCTCAAAACTCTCGGCTATATCTGTTTTGAAGTGCTCATGAATACACAAATAGTTCCGTCTAAAATGTCTGACGTTGATGTGTGTTTTATTTGTCTTCTGTTCTTTGTGCCCTCCAGCTCTGTGTGACATGCATCCAATGAGAGCCCTCTTCCTCATCCCCAGAAACCCTCCTCCTCGACTCAAGTCCAAAAAATGGTGGGCTATGTTTTTAATCTTAATCCTGTCTCTCATATTGAAGAAGAGACTTCTGGCTGAATATGAAACATAACTCGCGCCTGGACTCCGAGCGTCATGCTTAACTTTACCCCGACAGGTCGAAGAAGTTCTTCAGCTTCATCGAGGGCTGCCTGGTGAAGAACTACACCCAGCGTCCTCCCACTGAGCAGCTGCTCAAACACCCCTTTATCCGGGACCAGCCCAACGAGAGGCAGGTCCGCATCCAGCTCAAAGACCACATCGACCGGACCAAGAAGAAGAGGGGGGAGAAGGGTGAGTCGCAGAGGGAGATCTGATGGCGTCAGTGTGTCCATCACTCATAGACAGTTACATTAGTTACATTTTAATGACCTTTTCTAGCTGTTATATCATTTTTCCTCACTGTCCTCAGATGAGACCGAGTATGAATACAGTGGCAGCGAAGAAGAGGAGGAAGAGGCATCTGAGCAAGAAGGAGAGCCGAGGCACGGACATGATTATTATATGAAACGGTATCGTCTGTGTGTAGCCCAGTGTGAGCTAACGTAAATGCTAATCCCTCCCCTTGCCTCCTCCGTACAGCTCCATAGTCAACGTGCCAGGTGAGTCGACTTTGCGCCGTGACTTCATCCGGCTGCAGCAGGAGAACAAGGAGCGCTCGGAGGCGCTGCGTCGCCAGCAGCTCCTCCAGGAGCAGCAGCTCCGGGAGCAGGAGGAGTACAAGCGCCAGCTACTGGCTGAGAGGCAGAAACGTATCGAGCAGCAGAAGGAGCAGCGGAGACGGCTGGAGGAGGTGAGGAGTCATTATCATAATGACTAATACCCAACATCTTTATATAGGTGGTTACTGAAATGATCACCAGTCCAGCAGTGTGGACTCTGCAGTGCATATGTGTAGAGGACATTTTGAATGTTATCTTTGATTTTCCAAAGAATCCAGTTTAGATTTAAAAAAAAAAAGAATCTCAACATCTCATCAGTTGTGTTTCTTGCTCGACTTGTTGTGAAGCTGTCATCAATTTAAGAGCAAATAGCAGCGATGCCCCAGAACCTGTAAAATAAGACCAGATATTAAAACACACCAGCTGTCACTTGCTATGAAAACCATATCTAAAGTTATTCTAAATGTTTTATCAAACATCCCAGGAGTTAGAATAGGACTAAAAATACTTCTGCTTCTAAGAAGGGCTTGTGTTATTTATGAGGCTTCCTACACACATCCTCCAGGCTCTCCTCTGGGACCGCATGACATCAGCATCAGGCTTAAGATGAATTCACTTTTCTCAGAGGTTACCTCGCGTACACTGACTGATTTTGCGGACTTGACGCACGAAATGTGCAACACATAGCAGGAACTGGAATTAAGCCCAGGTAAAGGGTGCTTCCAACACGTTTGGACACTTCTTCTGATTCATCCTGGTGGAGGTTAAGACAGTAGATACACTGCTTGATGAATGCAGGCAATAAGGAAATACAACACACTTATTTTAGACGTAAGACTTCAACAAGCTTTTCCCTCTTTCTCCACATTCAAAGAAATTATGTTGAACACGAGCTGATAATGAGTGACAAGAGTAAAAAACTGCTATTAGAGGTTAACCTTTGCTCTAATAGTGACTTTAAGGAGTGTTTCACCTAAATTAAACACACACACACACACACACACACACACACAGTGGTATAGAGCTATAGAGATAGTTCGGGTTTTGTTTGTCCATTTTTAGAGAAATCAGCCTGAGGTTTCTTTTTCCACTCCAATATAATGGAGGTCAATGGAGTTGAGTTTCTAGTGGTCACGACATGAAAACGTACATTAAAATATTCAGCTGCAGCGTATCTTTCCAGAGTCGGTCTCAAGGTTCCCCCTGGATAAACCTCATGATTTTCAGGATCTATTTCTCCAGTAGAAAGTAACTGTTTGCTGCTTTGGGGACAAACTTTTTTTTTCTTTTTGTCTGCTTAGATTATACGTGTGTGCATTATCCCAGTTTAATAGAATTAGAAACCTTTGACCTGGAGGTTAGTGGTTAGATTTTTGTTCGATAATGTTATATAATAGGCTTGATAATCAACTTTTGGCTGCAGTGGAAAGAAAATGAAGTGGCGTCCCCAGAGGACAAGTTTGAAAGCCCTTTTTGTAATTATCCTTTATCTCTTTGAGCTGTGGTTCTTTTCTATTAGCGTCTGTGTGAGCTTGGCTGCATCTCCTCCTCACTTCTCTTAAAGGAGATGTACAGGGGGGGAGATGATTATGTGTTTGGACAGAAGTGGACTAAACTAAATCCTCTGGAAGGAAAGGAAGAGAGGGACAGGCCTAAAAACAGTAACAGGGACACGCAAAGGAAGGAGTGAACACAATTAGAAACTGTAAAATGTGTCGTGAGCCGATTGGTTGCAGCGGATGGTCGATTCCAGCACGTCACACCTCCTCTTTCTCCCCATTTCTTCACAGCCACCGTCCAGCAAAGGCACAAAAAGATAATCAAAAAAGGTGCGAGGCCTCTGTGGCGAGAGAGAAAGTTATATTTTTGCGTTCCCACAGCGGCTTGCGGCGGTGTTTTTCATGACGGTGCATGTTGATGAATCAGAAAGCAGAAGCCACAGTTGAACCGAGGCCATGCCAGAGAAATACCGCTGTACGTGTGCTCTCCTGTTTGAATAGATTACCTCCTGTGGAATCCTCAACGCTGAGCCCTGGATTTGTACAAACACGATGCGTCATGTTACAGCAACCGAAGCCAATGTCCTGCAGCTTTCACTGCACCTTTTTCACTCACACACAGAAATTGGTGTAATTTCTTCATCTGTCTGCTTAGAGAGCCAAGTGTTAGATAAGTGCCTGTCAGACTTAAAATATTACTCTGATTAAGTGATTAAATCTTAATGCAGTGCTTGAAATGTTGACGTTTTAGCTTCGTCCTGTCACTTCAGCTCATTCATGGGCTGCAGTTGTTTATATTTTCTCCACTGAGCAGGTAAACTGATGTCCTTTATCCATCCAAACACAGAGTTTGGAAAGTGAAGAGAACAGATGTCAGAATTGTTGAAATTCAAACTTTTATCTGCGCCACACTGCACATGCTTGAACGGATGGTCTGTAACGTGCTGCATTTGTTAAAAATAGAAAGTAGAACTCAAAATGAATCTACAGTAAATGTCCCACTGCTCTGAGCCGAGCAGCTAAACATTATCTGTCCATCTGCAGGTTATTTATTCGACTCATTTATTTCTATAAAATGTGATAAAATAGTAAAATATAGCAGAAATAGTTTAAATAGTTTTATTTACTAGAATATCAGACAAAGAAAAGCAGAAAATGTTCAGATTTGAGAAGCTGGAACCAGCAAATGTTTAGGTCTTAAACAATTAACCAACTAATCCATTTTCAGAATATTTGCCGTCAATAGACTTTGTGAATGACTGACTGAATGTTAATTTCAAGGAGCGTCTTGGACGTCTTCCTGAGAACAACGTCACACCTCAGTGCAGAAACAGCTGTAGTTCAGTCAGTGACTCAGTGAATACCATCAGTCATCATAGGTTCTGGTCTCCACGGTCTGATGAAACATATTTTTTGACTGTTTTTGCAGCCGAAATGTCTTCAGATCATCTAATTATATTAATAATAATTTGGTGCACTTGTCCCTGCTGACTGAATCCTAATAATACTGAAACCTCCTGCTGCTGCTTTTCGTTTGACACACGAGCTCTGCGTCACACATGACTAGACAAAAATCTGAACTAGGACACGGCCAGCTGGGACGTGAACAGGTTTCTGTTAATGTCCACCTGCAGCAACAACGGCGCGAGCGCGAGATGAGGAGGCAGCAGGAGCGCGAGCAACGACGACGCGAGCAAGAGGAGAAGAGACGCGTCGAGGAGATGGAGCGCCGCCGCAAAGAGGAGGAAGAGCGCAGGAGGGCCGAGGAGGAAAAGAGGAGGGCCGACCGGGAGCAGGTACGAGCCAGAACGTCCTGCGTGGTGTGATGTGACTAAATGAAAAGTTTCAATCTTATTAGTAAGTTTATGTTTATGGAGTTGTGATGTTTTTATGGCTGAGGTGTGACATCTACCTTGAAATCCAACCCTCTCAATATATTTCCTGATTTGAGCCCTCTAGGATCTCATTAAGTTATTTTTTGCATCTCTAAAAATGACTCTGCAGTCGCTGTGTTCCCCCCAGAAACAGGACAAAGGCCGTTTGTGTGCATCTTTGCAGTTAACTGTGTGGTAACATTTAAAAGCTTCAATAAAAGCTGGGTTTTTAACCATAGTCACCGTGAGGTTTTGACACCGAGGCCCGACTTTAGCTCATAAAGTGGTTCTGAGTGTGAATTCCTGTGTGTGAACTGCCGGTATGAGAGCATGAAATCCTAGAGGGGCGGCTTGTTGTTGCCGCTCTGCACACTGACCTCACGGGGACGGGGCGGGCTGTGTTTGATCGGCAGGAGTACATCCGTCGTCAGCTGGAGGAGGAGCAGAGGCACCTGGAGATCCTGCAGCAGCAGCTGCTCCATGAACAGGCCATGCTGCTGGTGAGTGAGCTTAAATGTGACTGTGATGTCCCGGGTTTAGAAACACGTTTCCTCAGAACACTATAAATCATTTTGATCCTTTCTGTTAGTATTGGCCCATATTCTGCCTCCTACCTTTGTTCCCTCTGTGTCTTTTTTCACATCATTTCTTTTTCCTTGACTCTTGAAAATCTACAATATTTCCTGAAAGTTATTTCCATCAGTTTCTCCCAAGTGGTCATATTTTAGTGTTTCCACAAGTCCCAGGTTGTCAGATTTCAGAACGCAGATACTTATTATTCCTCGGTTACACAAACTTTCCTGACTGGGTTTTCCTTCCGATCTTAACCGAATCCCGTTTTTGGGACTAATTTATGTCTTTTGTCGATCCGAGGGGAACCGTTAACAGTCGCGGTCCACACATAATGAGTATTCTCGGGTTTTTCTGGGTAAGTCGGGATGTTTACGGGGCCCTTAGTGATGGTGATGCCGTCACCAGGAAACTAGTCATCCAACGGGAAGAGAGGGTTTCCCCTGTTTTTATTCCAGATGGTCCGGGCCTTGTGCAGGAGAGGAGCTAGATTCTTCGGAGGGGTTTGTATGACTTCATTTGTAAAGGTTTCTTCTCCTCTGGGGGTTGCAGAGGATAATGAAGAGAAATGACCAGTCGTATCCTCACTTCCAGACTTCACACCATCACTTTATCATCGGCTGCACTCCCCAGTTCCTCCACAGTCACTAGTTCTAAACTTTAGTTTGGAAAAACAGTTTCCTTTACATCATGATTGGCTTTCACACTTAGATTCTGTTCAGCACGCTTTGCTTTACGAGAACAAATCATCTCATTTAACAACCTCTTGCTTTTTTACATAGAGCTTCTGGCACAAATATCAAAACTCATAATAATATAACAGATGTTGAACTTTATGCTTTACATTTTTTAAAAAGCACAACACTCCCCAAAGTCTACAGTTGTTAATATTTGGCCTCCCCTTCAGTTTGGGGATGGGACAGTAACTGTGACAGAGCACGTTATGGCTGGAATTAGTAACTGATAAAATCATGGTAAACATAAGAAATGGTGCAGTTTGTTTGCCAAGTGTTCAGCTGCTCTGAACCAAGAGCTACTGAAGTGAAAAAGTGAAGCAGCACTGTGATATTTGCTCTTCACCCATCAGTAGAACAGGTTGGTTTGTGCTGAGTGTGCATTCTATTCTAATAAGTTAACTCTATATGATGGATTTACCTTTAGCTGCTGGCACACTCTTTAGAGAGGTGATGTAACTATAAAGATCCACATCCACTGTTTCTCTAACAGTTAAGAAGAGAAGAACCTCTTCAGCTTCTGTAGCGCCAACAAAAGACTTTTGCTTTTGATTTTATTATTTAGATGAAAGTGTTCAATCATTTCTATGGTAAATCTTGAAGAAATGAATTACAAATGTGGGACATGAAAACAGTAGAGACATTCAGATTACTCTCCCTTCAACAAAAACAAATAAAGGAAGCACACGCCCCCCCCCCCAGTCCCTTAGCTCCAGCTTTCGCTTGGCATCTCACCCTAATGAGGCTGCTGACCTCACCAGAAGTTTGGAAAATGAGCTGTAATATGAAACCTACTGATACTTTAAAGCAAGAGGAGCTTTCCTGATTCATTTCTCTCATGGAGATAAGGTTGAATGTTCGGGGGTCCCAGAAGGAATTATAGTTGCTGAGGCCCCTGAAGTGACGCTGACAGTGTTGTGGAAACGGTGCAGCTTGTCCGAAGTCTTTCTGTCAGAGGTTTTGGTTCAACTTGACCCTTCCTGCACTCAGGAGTATAAGTGGCGGGAGCTGGAGGAGCAGCGCCAGGCCCAGAAGCTCCAGAGGCAGCTACAGCAGGAGCAGACCTACCTGCTGTCCCTCCAGCAAAACCAGAACCCGGATAGTAGCAAAACAGCCCAGCAACCGAGCACCAAACCCCCACAGAGCCTCGAACGCGACAGGATAAAGCCCCCACAGAAGCCCGAGCCGGAGCAAACGGCAAAACAACCGCAGAGCGCCGACTCTGACAAGACGCAGCCCACTCAAAGTCACAGTGTGGAGAAAAGCGCAGAGCCTGAGCTACCTGTTGGTGACCTCCAGGCGCCCGCCCCAGACTCTGAGCCAGTCAGAGAGGTGATCCCTCTTGTAGAGCGCTGCCGTCACACTGACTGCTGTAGAATGCTTCCTCTGCTTGTGTGTACTCACTCCCACTGCTTTGGGTGTGCGGTGTGAACATGGTGATGGCTAGCTGCTGGTGTGGGATGGATGTCTGGACGCTTTGTAGATGAGCTAAGCGACTAGAATTTATTCATGTCTCCTTCTAATAATGAGTCTAATAATGCAAATATACTCCAGGGACACTGGACCAACAGCAGATCCCTTAACAGATGCAAGGTAGACGTTTCTATTACAGTGCAGTCAAATTTAAAAGAGAATAATAATAATAATAATATCAAACTTCAGGGCAGTGATGAATCTGTAGGGGCTGTTTTCAGATTAGATTTAAGGAAAACTACTTCATGTGTATTCAAACATGCTGTGTGTGCTTAATTCAATTTCTGGACAGCACATTAATTTGATCTAAATCACTTGCCTGCCTGTCACAGCAGAACTCAACTCATAATGCGACTCCTTCATTCTCAATGGGAGAAATCTCTCTCTGATGTTATCATTTTAGTCAGTTAGAAAGAAGAAATGTGAAGCGTTTTGTGGGTTATTGGCCAATAAATGTCTGGGAAAGTCTTATCAGATGACAAACAAGCCAAATGAGCCGCTTCCACTAATTCTTCTCATGTCTGTGACCCCATACTGATGCATAGACAAGGTCACAGGAGGTTTTCTAGTGTGTGTCATGGTTATATAATTCATTTTGTGCTCTTTCTATGTTTTGAAAGTGGAACACAAAAGTAAAAAAAGACCAATACAAATTCAAAAGACAACTCTTTTAACTTCCCCGTTCACTTTCTGGCTCCAAAACGTTGATAAAGGATTTTATTAGAAAACACCAGCTGATCATCATCTGGGAGTTTTTCCCACTCTGGAAGAAGAGTTTACTGTGAAATGCTCAGCAAGGACACTGCTGCTCCTCTCATTTGCCTCACTGTTGTCTTTGTCACCTTTCTAATGACGTTACTGTCGCGATGAGCCACCTCATTAGCTCTCTCCGTGTGACTCCCCCGTCTCTCTCTCCGTTTGGCATCCTGCTGCTGCCATTTAGCACCTGGTGGGGAGGAAAACGGGAGAGACTCATAAAGCATCTGACTGAACAATCGCTGTTTGGGGTGTAACGCTAGAACTGCCACGAAACGTCAGGTGATGCAAAAGACACGATGGCGGCCATGTTGAATTTGGGCAACAGTGAAAGCAAATATGTTCGATATACACTACTCACTAAAAGTTAGGGATATTCAGCTTTCAGGTGAAATTTCAGGATGAACCTAAAATGCATTCTAACCTTTCCAGGTGAACTTAATGTGACCTTCTCTAAACCTTTGAATGCACATGTCCAACTGTTCAGTGTCTCAGTACTTTCTGCACCAGCTGCTGTTCTCTAACAAGAAGCTTAACAGCAACATTCACAACAGGTTTGATCCATGAATCCACCAATACATTTCCTGCTTCAGTTAGAATTGGTATTTAAACAGTCCTCCTCATCCTGCTGTTCACATTCTGACATCATGAGACCAAGACGACACCTAACAGTTGATCAGCAGCACCTCAACACTGGAGGCTTCAAACAGGAAGTCCTCAGACGGAGGTGTTCACTGAGCTTAGAGGGTCACAGAGTGTCATCAGGAGGTTGGAACAGTGATACAGAGACTGGAAGAGTCACAGAAAGGAGAGGAGTGGACGTCCTTTGGCCACGTCCCAATTTATTGAGACACTGAACATGTTTTGTTGTGGTTTACCCACCACTGTTGGTAGATTTTCTTTCAATAAATAGTTTAAGATGAATAAAATCACCATTGCATGCTTCTACTTAAATGCCCTACTTTCATGATATAATATCACTGTAGCATTCACTTCTTACATTTCCCATATATTTAACCTGAAAGTCGAATATCCCTAACTTTTAGTGAGTAGTGTATATTGAGAGGAAAATCCTGGTTTATTACAATTTAGGTTTTACTTTCAATCAGTGGCCATTATTCCTGTAGGTTATAATAACACCTTAATCACACCAACAGTCCAAATGTCAATCAATCAGTCTTTATTCATAACAAACTTTATGTCAAGACACTTTTCACAGAGGAAGTCAAGTTTGGTGTCCATCACAGCTCACAGAGTGACTTCCTGGTTCTGCTTGGACCTGCTGTATATGAGACGAGAAGTGATTACAGACTTTTTTACTTTAACCTCCAAATAAAGTGTTTTAACCATCAGCTTGTTTACAATCAGTCTCTTGACTCCTCGGGCTCTAGATGCTGAGAGATGTTTTATCTCTTATAGTGTAGCTCAGTGAAAGTTCAGTTATTTCCAAACTCAGATTAGATTAACTTGTTTTGCAGAACAAATTTGCTCTTGCCTACAATGAACGGTGACATTTAAGACTAAAAAGCACAACTCCAAACAAACAAGCTGTCGGTTTGTCCTGTCGATCGCTGTCCTGGACCTCGCTGTGTGTCCTAACCTGACTGTGTTCGCTGTGAATGTTGTTTCACTCTACATGAAAAATGCATGACACTCTTCGCTGGCCGCGGTGCCGTTGTCCTACTAGCGGTTCTGTGGGAATATTGTGGCAACAATAACACCGCTGCCCTTGAGGAAACGCTTTGTTGTTCCTGCTGGTGTGCCTGTATCAGCAGATGATTTTCTGATGTGCTTCAACCAGTGCTAGTAGGAACTGTCTCAGCTCTGCAGGGGGAAACTAACTAACCGTAGCGCCTGATGGCTTTTGTCCACTTACTCTCCTTTTTTGTCCTCACACACATTCACCTGCTCGCTCAAACCACAGCTAATGCCACTGTGTGTGTGTGTGTGTGTGTGTCCTTTTATTTGTGTGTGTCTGTCCTCCTTAGGCTGATGAGCGATACCGGAAGAACATCCAGGGTTCTCCTCAGGCGGCTCAGACCAAATCGCAGCAGCCTCCGGTGCCACCGCGCTCTGAGTCTTCCCACGCCAATGGGAACTCGGCATCCGAGGCGCCCGCCATGCACCGGCCCGTGGAACCACAGGTAACCATGATGTCCTCTAACCCCCCTCCCCCTCTCCTGGCGTTCCCCTCCTCTTTACTGTCCCAGCTGTTGGCCTGAGATATATTCAGAATGATGACAGCAAACGGTCTGCGGCCCCTTTTTCTCTCGCTGTGTTGAAGCTTAATGAGCAGATCGAGCCACCGAGGCTGCTAGAAACCTAAAAATCTAAAAGCCCGTCTCTTTGTTCAGTCACGTCCAGAGAGAAAAGACTGTGAGACAGCTCCTCAAACCTAAAAGTAAACTTTAAATATGATGCCTAACAAAAGATGTCCTTCCCGTACAACTGGTGCTCCAAGGACTGTTAGACTTCCTGTTGTGGCTTCAAATTAAAAGCTTCCCACTGACAGGTTGTATTTTGTGTAACATCTACAGGAGAAACTGACATAATTGGTCAAAAAGAGTTGAAGATGAACTAATAACTTGTCAGTTCAGTTGAGACTGAGGTCATTTCTCTATGATTTATATATATTTATTTGTTGTCAGTGGATAAATATATAATCTAAACAATGCAGACACAGTGAACTAGTAGAGTTCATGCAGAGGAGCTTTAGGTTGCCGAACAGAAACCATTTAAATGAAGCTCTTCTCAAACTTAAGTCAGGCTGTGATCACACTGTGGTTATCAACCCTCCCGTCTCAAGTGACTCTAGGTGTGTTTGCCTTTAACGGCCTTTTCTTATCATGATCTCTAATTCATCTTCTCTCTTTCAGGTGATTTCAAAATAATCACGTTGTTAATCTTTGGAGTTTAAAGGCTTATTAGAGGGTTTTTTTTTGTGTGTGTGTGAGATGTTCACATGTCCGTTTCCTCCCTCCTGGATCGTGTCTTTAGCTCTGCTCTGCTTTCAGGTTGTTTCCTCTCGATAAACTATCTGCTGTTGCTGAACTTGTTGAAAGACTCTGCTCAACTGAAGGGCTGTCATCAATTCTATTTCAATTTGCCTGTTTGATTGTGTCAAAAAAGATGAAACTCTCCAAGCTAATTACATAACGCTCATTTGCACATGATAGAGATCCTTTGTGACAACACAAAGCCAGAGGTTGTTAATGAAAGTTTTTTTTTTTCATTTAGAAATAATCAAATTTTTTACTCAACTTTTTGTGGCAAATGAAAACGAAATGATCTCAGCCCCGATTATCTCCCATTATTAACTTTTTGATTGACAGGTTGTCCTCCCACTTGTCACGGGAAAGAAAAGCTCTTTCACCAAATGTATAATTATTTCACTCCCACTCCCTCCCCCCTCCAGTGCACATACGTTTGTGTGTGTGTGTGTGTGTGTGTGTGTGTGTGTGTGTGTGTGTGTGTGTGTGTGTGTGTGTGTGTGTGAGTGTGAGAGTGGGGAAGTTTGTTTGGTGGTGTGTTGGGGGGTTCGTGCATCTCCGCTCCACATACTGTACCTCCTCATTGTTTGCTGGTGATGAAAAACATCCATAATTCATGGCTACTCAGATTTGCAGCAGGGTGACTCAGACGGTATTAGTCATCTTCCCAGGAAAGGATTCAACCCATTAAGCACGAATAATCACAGTTCACTGAAGTCTGTTTTGAATATGTCACACAGATTAAATTATACAACGCCGATGCTGTAACTTGGTAAAACGGGGGTTTGTTGGGGGCGGCGGGGGCGATGATGTAATTCAGCGGTGGATTATTAATCATTTGCCATAATGTTAAATGTGGATTAATCAGTTTTCTCTCATCAGGCTCAGTTGTACCATGTGTTCGGCAGCACATGCTTCACTCTGTGCTGAATCTAACTCGGATGGGTTCATTTTGAGGTCTTCTGATTAGAGCTGATTAAATAAAAATGAAAGCTGCGGCCTGAAATGCTTTGATTTCCAAGAGGCAAGAAGCTGCATTCACTGTTGGAGCTGAATGTGAAACCCGATCTCATGGTGATGACCCAGTTTCCAGCCCATAAATTAATCCGTGTATCGTACAAGCCACTTTACTACCGTTTTCATACCGCTAATAGAATTTATTCCAGACAAGTTTCCACATCTAAACGACAAAATAAGTTGATTTTCAGTGCCTGACACATGAGATCTGATTATGTTCAAGCAACTAAAACTACTTGGTTAACGTTAGGGGAAGCTTGTAGTTCAGGTGGAGGAAGTCAAGACGGGTTGTGGACCGCAGTGTCCACTGTCAAAGTCACAAGCTCTCTTGCCCCGACCATGAATGTCTGCATGCTGTGTGACCTTACATGTATGTCTGCATGCCAGCCTGTGTCCATGCCTCCTTCCTACAGTTCATCTTCACGCTTGTAATGCTGCTACTGGCGGTGAGGCCGAGTCCTCTTGAGGTCTTAACCTGGCGTGACTCACTGACTGGATTCAAAATAAATATTCCTCCTTGTTGAGAGTTTTACAGATCTGGACAATGCCTATAAACCCAAACCAGAAAGGTAATTAAAGATAATCAAGAATTGGGAGTCGATACTTTGAGTCAGAGCCATGTTGGACTCAGGATCCACTCAGCTTCACTTCTCCATTCGCTGCCTGGGCCTGTTGTTGTTACTGTTAAAATAAGGATTTCTCCCTGTGCTACTCTCAGAAATGTGTTTGCTAAGAATGAGGTTCAACATGTTTTTACTTTTACTTTGCAAGTGTTCCTTTTCTCCTCCTGTTGCACTCTAAAAACCCGGGTTCTTTAGGGGCTCTGCTACGATTCAGAGCCAAAAGGCCTTCAGGTTTTCCTTCCTACCAAACGATCCAGCGGCCGACTTCAGCTAGAAGTCCGTCCTCTGTAGGTTGAGTCGGACTAATAAGCTGAATTAGTCGCTGTGCTGTTGAGCCGATCCAGCGTGTATCTGGAGCCGGTGGTTCTTAACCTTCGTTCTTGTTTTCAGTGCTGATGGTTTTAAATGTTTCCTGACTTGGTGTCTAGGATATGAAACCAGAGCAGCTCTGTGCACAGAGGACTAAGATTAAGAATCACTGGATTAGAGCTTCTTAGAAGAAAAAAGTTTCCACAACTAGCCTGTTTGGCCCTTTTCAGACATGGACCTCATCACGTCAGTCTGATTAAGCGCCTGAGTCACTTTTACGTAAAAAGGCACAACAGCAGCGTCGCTTGGTTGGACCTGTAACACCCC
Source organism: Pempheris klunzingeri (assembly GCF_042242105.1). Classification (NCBI taxonomy): domain Eukaryota; kingdom Metazoa; phylum Chordata; class Actinopteri; order Acropomatiformes; family Pempheridae; genus Pempheris; species Pempheris klunzingeri. The sequence continues at coordinate 24,807,269 of NC_092021.1, forward strand.
CCCCCCTCCAACTGAGTGCCATCAGATTAATGTAAAGGCTGCAGCAGCACAAGGTTAAACACACGGAAAGAGATTAAATTCACATCTTGTCCCTTCTTCTTAAGAGCTCTGTAATAAATCTATCACTTCATTATAATCTCCTCATGTACGTCCGTGCCAGCTGCAAGGCTGATATTTATGAATATCCAGCAGAACACTTTAAATACACCATATCACCCTGCAGCAGTTTGTGGCTTCACTAGTGAGAGCAATGGTCAATAATGAAGTTTTAAAATCCAAACACTGTGGCTGTGGTGACAAAACACTTCACGTGAACAGATGGATGCAGCCAGTGTTGCTACATACACCCCGTGTCTGAAAAGGGCCAACGTTAGAGCTTCATGTGAGAGTTTCTGAAGCTTTTACAGTATGGCTCCAGTCCGACGAGCCCCTAAAGACACCCTGAAGCTCCCGTCCTGGTTGGAGTGCACTGCATGCAGACTGACCCGTCCTCCCCCGATGTGTTTGTGTTGTCTGTAAGGTCCGCTCCCATCTGGCTGCTTTAAAGAGCAGCGGCAGCGTGGCCTCCGCTGCCCCCCCGCCCGCCGTGTCTCGGTCTCACTCCTTCATCGAGCCGCTTCCCCCTAGCTTTGAAAATCTTCACCTTCGCAACAGCCAGGAACCCCACCAACACCATCACCCTCCATCTTCATCACTATCCTCCTCCTCCTCATCATCAACATCATCATCATCAACGCCTGCACGCACTGATCCCCAACCCCACCCCCAGCCTAGGCTCTCGCCCCACGAGCCGGCCCCGTCAGAGGAGGTCCCTCCCAGGGTAAGGACAGGAAGTCTGGCAGCAGCAGTTAGACACTCTTCTGTTCACTGACCAAACTGTTCGTTTTTACTAGCTTGTAGCTTCCCCTTATTCTTTTTGCAGTATTTTGAACTTTAAGGGATTTATTTGAATCCATATTTAAGTTTTTTTTTAAAATAATCTGGTTGGTTGGCAGCTTTAAATCACTTCTCTCCACAAAAACAAGACTCGTTGAGACAGTCTGTCGCACCTTGTGTTTTACTTGCCTTACGAGACTATGAGCCTCTGTACTGTACGACCACAGAAGGACTTAAATATAACTGCAGAACGAAGGAAAAATAAGCAAGCGGGGAGACGTTTCTCCCACTCTAATGTATACAGTAGTGTAGTATAGGAGAGACAGGAAAGGAAAAGCGACGTGGTGCTACCCCACAAATGGGGTTAGTCAGAATTTAAAAAAGCAAGAAAGATTTAAATCCAGTCCACAGGGCCAAAGTTAGCTGCCCACCAGAAAAACAAACTCCGCTATAAACAGAACTGCTGCCAAGCTGAACCACAACCCTGTCAAGACTGAGCTGTGCAGCACAGAGCTGCAGCCCGATGTACATTCATCCAGAGACCGACCTCTCATTAACATCAGTCCATATCTCTTCCATTTTAACTGTAAACTACTAAACAAAGCAAAGAATGGCTGTTTACGGCGTCCTGACTCAGTGGCTGCTCTGACTGGGAGACACCGTTCTGCTGTGTTGAGCTTTGGATGCTACCAAATGTTCTGCATTGGCTTTAATGAATTTGCATGTGACTCGGGCGGGGGGGGGGGGGGGGGGGGGGAGGAGGAGGAGGAGGAGGAGGAGGAGGAGGAGGAGGAGGTATGACTGTGTGTGTGTGACCCATGACTGCTGGTGTGACGGCTCTGTTTGGCAGCGGTGCCCTGGGGCCGTGCAGGGAAGGTGGGGTGGGGGGGGGGGATGAGGGGTTTACAGCTGTTTGTGGAGGAGGACGTGTGTTTTGTGGTGCATGAGTGGAATTAAAGCATGAATCTTATGGTCTGCAGAGATTCACCCTGTAAGCAGGAAGTTTAAAAAGTCTCTAGGTAGAGACGTGAGGGTTCAGTTTGACAGGACAACCTCATCAGAATCAGAATTCCTTTAATTAGTTACACGTAATTTGGTTACACGTCTACACGGACTTTGCTAAATAACCTTAAAGTGTTGTGCAGCGGACAGGGAGATGTTTTCACCGGTGCCAGCCTGGATTGTCGTGCTGCTCTTGCAGAGCCTTTGCAGAGGGCCTCTGTGTGGAGTCATGTTTTGTGTATTGTATGTATTCCCTGATCTATCAAAAAGCACATTCATGCACGCAGACTGTGTATGTGTGAGCTGGTCACTGTCTTTATCACAAAAGGTTCCTGTCAGGACTACATCCAGGTCCCCGGTGTTGTCAAGGCGAGACTCGCCTCATCACCATGGCAATGCCTCACACAGCAGCCATGCCGTGCACCGCAACCCTCCCAGGTAAACCGACACGACCCCTCTGGTTTGCGTGGTTCTGTGTTTTCTTTGGAAATGAGAATGGTGTCACATGCTTGATGTATGTATGAATATAATGAACGTCTGTGGGATTCTTCAAAAACAGAAAACTCTAAAAATCTGTGTGGTTTGGCAAATGCATCATTACGGTGGAGAAACAAATCAAAAAGAATTTAAAAATATTAAACATGTACATTTGTTGCTAGTTCCACTCAGTATATGAGCACAGGAGTGATCTGATATGTAAATGTACAGCACATAGTTAGATTACTGACTGTTTACAGAAAACTATTTTATGGACACAAATTAGTTCTCAAGGAACTAAAAACTCAACACTTTGTAAAAGAAAGTCATTTACAGCCTTCAGGAGGAATCTGAGCGCTGTGAAGCAGAGTAAAACCAGACAGTGTAATTAAAAAGAATGACTCTGAAAATAAAACACTTGCCTTGTTTGGAGATGGATCTAACACACACACACACACACACACACACACACACACACACACACACACGTTTGGGTCTGTACATTCAGTCCACTCAGTGTTTTCACTGTCTGTCTGCGCTGCTACAGTCTGTCTATGGTTCTGTGTGGGAGGGTTTATGTAATCGTGCTAGCTGTCTAACCTTGTGATGCTTCTTTACTTGTGTGTGAATGTGTGTGTTCGCGCACACACACAGTTTTCTACTTCCAAGCCACAAGCCTTCTCATGAGATTCTGTGTGTGTGTGTGTGTGTGTGTGTGTGTGTGTGTGTGTGTCATCTCTCTCCCTTCCTCTAACCCTGCGGTGCTGTATTTTTATTTTTTTCCATCTCTAGAGCAAAGTATACTTTGTACTACTACATCTATCTGTACTATTACATATGTGGACTAATAATAATGATAGCTTGGATTTATTTAGAGACACTTTTACACATTTTACAGAACAAACACAATACTCCTCATCATGGACTTAAATGTAATTTAATGATCATTTCAGTGGGTTCGTACCTTTGTAGTCTCTCACTGTAGTTTAGACTAGTTTGTGTATATATATGTGTGATATCTCTTTCTGTATTAGCAGGTAAAGGCGCTGTAGCTTTCCCTTTTTTCAGTTTCTGTTTTTGTCAAAACAAAAACAAAATGTACACAAATTTGTCAGAAATACAAAAGCCAGCAAAAGATTTACTTCATTTATCAATGATGCGAATGTCCCGGTGAAAGTAACAGCCCAAATATTCAACAGGCTCGTTTACTGTTTACTGATTAGCAGCTCTCTCCCCATTTCTGCTTCACATGCGGATCATTTCAGTGTATTCTGAGCCACAACAAGCTGATCATCAGCCCCATGTATTAGCCACTGGCATCTTGAATCTGAAAACCTCAGTTTGTGTGTCACACAGTCACTCTGCCGTAACAGCAACCCTACCAGTTAAAAGTCGCTGTCTCTGCAATGGTTTCATCTCTGACTCTCTTGACTCGGGTGTCTGTTGGCTCTGCAGTACGGCGGAGCCTCGGCTGCTGTGGGAGCGAGTGGAGAAACTGGTTCCCAGGCCGACCAGTAACAGCGGCAGCGGAGGCTCCAGTTCCTCCAGCAGCTCCAGTAACTCCAGCTCTCAGCCTGGTTCTCACTGCGGCTCTGGAGAGAGGTTCAGGGCCCGCTGTGAGTCCACACACACTCAGATCAGCAAATCAGCACTTACAAACATGCAGGAGGTGGACAAAATAACAGCAACGCCACCTTAAAACACAGCTGTGCTAAAGTAAGTACCACCTGAGTGCAGGAGCCGCACAAACACTGACCTTTTCACCTCCACCTCCTTCAGCCTCTTCTAAATCGGAGGGCTCGCCCCTCCAACGGCCAGAGAATGCTGGGAAAAAACCAGACGAGAGGAGGGACTTTGTCAGGCCGAGCAGACCAGCGGTGAGAGCTGACCCGAAGCTGACTAGCCAGCACTGTAGCTCGCTAGCAGGGGTAGATCTAGATCTAGAGCCGTGTGTGTGTGTGTGTGTGTGTGTGTGTGTGTGTGTGTGTGTGTGGTCATAATTACAAGATGGTAACGTGCTGCTTTGGGTTTGTTTGAAAGCTGGAGTGTGTGTGATTCCTGAAGCTCCTGTGTGCTGTCTTGTGTGATCTGCTCACCAGATCGGGATGATGGGATCAGACCTAATGTGAAACGGTTGTTTTGCCTTTGGCTGAAGGGGTTTTTCTGCACTGATCTCTTGCTTTCTCTCCACTGGTCTTTCTGCCTTGGCGGCGGTCATCTTTCCTCACGCCTTCTCTAACTTCAAAAAAAAAGAATGACCTTTTTTCTTCTGTGCTGTTTATAATTTTTCATCTTTGCAGCTCTGATTAATGTCTCATTCTTAGAATTAATCCACTAACCTTACCTACAGTAGCTTGAGGAGCATCAGCTACACGACAGCCATCTCTTTCCTCGCTTCATCTTCTGGCTTTGCTGCTCTCACGTTGGCTTCTCATTGGCTGGCGAAACTCTATAACCACTCTTCCTCTGCAGCGGCTTTCTGTTTCCTGCTTTACTTTTTTTTTCAAAGGGAGATAAAGTGAGAATCTTGTGTGACGTCTCAGCTAACCACTCGTATGTAAAATGCCCAGATGAAGAATGGACACGATTCCAGCAGAGGGAGGAAAACAGATGCATGAGCCAAAGTGATGTTTGACCCTGGTCTTACCTCTCGCCTCCTGACCTTTAGGACCTGACCGCTCTGGCCAAGGAGCTGCGTGCAGTGGACGATGTTCGCCCCCCAAACAAGGTGACGGATTATTCATCCTCCAGCGAAGAATCGGACACCACCGATGAGGATGACGACGAAGAGGTGGACCAGGAGGCAGGCGAAGAGTCGACTTCTGGCCCCGAGGACTCCAGAGCTGTGTATGTACACAACTTTAGCGTAACACGTCAGCAGGGACAGAGCGCTTCAGTTGTAATGGACCCCTAAACACAGCGTATTTGCGTTGAGTAGATCTTCTTGTGTGCCGCAGCTCCTCCAGGCTGAGCAACGGAGAGACTGAGTCAGTGAAAACCATGATCGTTCACGATGAAGGCGAGAGCGACGCCGGCTCGACGCCCTGCAAAGACAGCACGCTGATCGTCAGACAGGTACTGGCTGCAGAGGAGAACCAAGAGAAAACAGACACACCGATCATTCCCAAACACTTGAAGTTCTGTTGTGCATTTTGTTCATTCATTCCCCACATGTTTCTTTTTTTTCCCATTTTGTTGCTGCATTGTGTTTATCGTGCTCTGTTCCTGTAAACTATACTGTGGCCGGTGGAGAGCAGCTCCGTATTACAAAGACCAGGAGCTCATTCAGTTAGAAGGATTTAGATTCATCACATGAACATTTCTTCAGGTTTTGTTACATTTTTAATCCATTTAGGACCAAATAGACTTTGAGGAGTTGTTTCATTAGTTCATCGTACATCACCAGGAAACAGCTTTCCGTGTCATCCTGCCTTCTACTGAGGACTAACAAGAGTTTTCTCTCCACCTGTAGACTAGCCACTGTAGTTTGCCCTTTGCTCTAGCTAACACCTTCCCTTCCCCTGAACTCATGAGGAACACATCTAGACCCAAAGTCGTCTACCCCTCTTTCTACTTCCAGAGTGCAGGTGACAACAGAAAGCGTCCGAGCCCCGGCCCGGGCCAAACCCAGATCCCCGGCCTGCTTGCGGGCTTCGCCCCGAGTCCCGGCTCGGTGTCGGGCCCAGGCCTCGGCCACCACACCCCCAGCCCCCACCATCATCACCACCACCACCACCATCACCCCACACAGCACTCGGACAGGAACGGCTTTTCTGGCCGTATCCACCACCTCCCAGACCTGATCCAGCAGAGTCACCATTCCTCCCCCTCCTCCTCTGCATCCAACTCCCCCTCCTCCTCCAGCCTCGCCAGCCCCTCCACCATGTCCCCCCAGAGTCCCCTGGAGAAGCTCGGCATTCTCCTAGAGGTATGTCCTCCAGCCTCAACAGACACCGGCTCAGGGGTTCTTCTGTGATCTTGAACAAGAGAAGTCGGAGTCATCGCGGCCTGCCGTGATTAGAAGGCAGCTCACCTCAGTACCCAAAGGGGACGTGTTTTTAAAGTCAGCTCACTATTTAAAATCAAATGAAACTCATTCTGCCACACATCTGGCCAGCCATGATAATTAAGTCTTCCCATCTATATTCATGTGTCCTGGATTGGGTAGGGCGCCCCCTGCTGCTTACTGTTGGCACTCCACATGAGGCTCCCTGTAAACTAAAGGAGGTTTAGTGGTCACTTTTTGCACAAACTAGCAAACCCCTAATCTAAAAAGTAGTTTATTAACCTCACGGTTAAAACTGTAACTTCAAAAAGATATTTTTTTGATCATCTATTTATAAAGACACCCTGAGATTTTTGCTCCTTGTATTTCTGGCATGGCTGCAATTAGGTGTCTGCAGGTACTGCAGGTTTTCAAATGACTTTTACCAGACCGGATAAATCCTCCAATTGATCATCATAACTTTGTACAGGAAAATATGTAAAAGGAAGACTACCAGTTACCACGTACATAGACAGGTGTGAGGCCAAATATACTCTGCGTGCCTTTATACTATATAGACTGTAGAAATAAAACCAGCCCATAATACTTCTCAGTCCAGCTTCTCATTTAAGGAACTGACTTACATTATTTGTACAAAACTTAATGTAACTCCATCATGAGTCACCAGAGCTACTTCCTGCAAAACCGTTTGAAATACCAAGTATTTAAATGGCCCCCTAACAAGCTCTTGTTTTTTTTCTCTACTGCTTTCTGCAGAGAGCTGGTGTTGTTGGTGGAGGGCTGCATTTTAGGGATTACTTGGAAATGTAACTGGGACACAAAGCAGATTTTCAGTCTAATTCTGTCCCTTGATGTTACCTATTTTCATTTACATTCCCCAGACAATAAATCATAGCAAACAGGGCAGTTAGCAGTGAAACGGCAAGTATGTTTCCCGTGGGAACACTTTTTTTAAACTCATTTTCCCTTTTGTTCTTTTTGTCAACAGTACTCCATCCGTTTTTACCCTCCACCGTTGTTTTTGACTTTTCCCTCAGTATTTATGATTTACCCTCCGACTGAATGTCCATTGTATTTGCATGCGACACATACAGAGATCCTCAGTTTGCCTGCTTGTTTGACTGTATTGTTTTGTCAGCTGTCGACATTAATCTTTATCTGTGGACATCTAATGCTAAAATAACATTCTGTTAATATTCTGTCGTCACTGAATCTTACTGTATCTCACTGTAGAGCCAGTCTAGCAACAACATGCAGAAACACAAGTCTTCTTCCTCCTTCACTCCGTTCATCGACCCACGCCTCCTCCAAGTCTCTCCATCCACCGGCAGCGCCCTCAACAACGTCGGTGAGTCCTTCCCCCTGGTGGCTGCTGGGAAAAATCAGATGTCAAAAGGTTCAAACCCAAAAGATCCTGGCGTCACGTTTTGGAAAATCAGAGGTTAAAAACATCCGGAACATTTAGGATTGACAACAAAAACAGCATCTAGATGTTTTCATTTGTGCTGTAGTTTCTTTTTGCATTAAATCACACAACATAATAATAAAAAGATCCTGCATGTAGCTTGTTAGCTGCCACAGTTATAAACAAAGCTTCCTTATCAGGGCAGTCCTCCTGTTCCCATCAAGGCCACGTCGTTCCAGCCTTAAGGACTCTGGTTTTCTGAGCCATTACTTCCCCAGGTGCAGCTGGTGACCAGCCACTGACCCCTTAAATCTACAAGATTGTTCAGTCTGCTTTTTAATCACCGATTCGATGAGTGTAGATTTTCCTGCAGATGTCTTAAGTCCGCATGGCGATTTAAGCAGAGACACCGTGTACCCATGACTTCTGGGCCATTCTGGGGTTGTTAAATATCCCAATTAATAATAAGGAATGAGAAGCTTGTCTCTGTAAGATTTCAGTATTCTGATCATTTCCTCACATAGTGATCAGGTTCTGCTTGTTGTCTGTTGTAAACTTTCCCAGCCTTCAGTTTCATACAATTATGATTCAGACTATTATATGTCACGATTACCAAAAGCAAACAAATCATTCTAATGCTGACCATCTGACTGACCCCCCACCCCGCCCGCTGAACTCCACATCCTACACTGTCCTACCTAAGCCCCTCCCTTTGACCTTTTAGGCTACGGGAACGATGCCCGGCTGGCAGAGGCGCTGAGGGCCGACCCGTCTCGGAAGGGCTCTGTGGTCAACGTCAACCCGGTCAACACTCGCCCACAGAGCGACACGCCAGAGATCCGCAAATACAAGAAGAGGTTCAACTCTGAGATCCTGTGTGCTGCACTCTGGGGTAAGAACACACACACACACGCACACACACACACACACACACACACACACACACACTGCTCAGATGGACGCCTGAGAAGATTTCTGTCTCTGTGCTGCTGAGACAGGAAGCCGTTGCTATTAAAGTCCTCACCACCTGGTGGCAGTAAAGCTCTGAGAGAGCTAATGTGTGTGTTTGTGTGTGCAGGAGTGAACCTGTTGGTGGGAACAGAGAGTGGTCTGATGCTGTTGGACCGCAGCGGTCAGGGCAAAGTTTACCCTCTGATCAACCGACGGCGCTTCCAGCAGATGGACGTCCTGGAGGGACTCAACGTCCTGGTCACTATATCTGGTACACACACACACACACACACACACACACACACACCAAACATGGTTTTATTGCACTTCATGCAGCCAAATTAGTCCTACTGGGATGCAGAATAAATCATTGCACAGAAGTCGTGTACACAGACGCCATTACAGTGAGATTTTACAAAGGCATGCACATGAAATATGCAATAACACACACACACACACACACACACACACACAGAGTCAATTACAGGACTAAATAACAGTTTCACATCTGTTTCTCCTGCTGTTGCCTCATCGTGCACTAATATATGTGTCTGTGTGTGTTGAGAGTCCTACATCTAAGGCAGGTTTGGTGTCTGTTGTTGCAAAAGAGTTTTTGTATATACACACACTTGAGTTCCAATATTTCTCAGAATGAAAGCACATCCATGTTCTTACTTCTGCTCTTTCTCAACCTCACACAGACACACAAACACACACACACACACACGCACAGTCATAAGTGTCACAACAGATATTTTGAGCTAAACGGATGTTGCATAAATCTCAGCTTGGTTGAGACCACGTCATGTGTGTGTGTGTGTGTGTACGCTGACACACACTTGAGCTTTCCATGATGGAGGGAAACGCCACAAAGCAACACGCATCGATTTCCTTCCATGAAACTCGTTTGCGTAGCCGGCGTGTAGAACGGCGTGTCATGGAAAGTTGTATCACCTGTCGGCATGTCGTTGCTTGTGATCAGATTGATGGACGTGATTTCTCATGAGATTAGTGGAGATCAGCGTCGGTGTGTGTGAGGGAACTCTTCGGATGTTTCAGAGGAGGCCAGAAAACGGCACCTGATTGATAGCAGACAGCACAAAGAACAACAACGTCTTTTGTTCATTAACTTCATATTTTACATTTAAGTTCCACCTGTGAAGGTTATTTACAGTAATTCTTTGTTTGGTTGCCCTTTTATTAATATTTTTTTCTCTTTCTATTAACTCTGCATTGCTGGACAAAGCATGAAAAGTGATTCTAGTCTGCGTGCCGCCTTCCTTTGACAACACAACAAGGCTCCTGTTTTGAAAGTTGGAATCTGTCAAAATCTGAGATCATCACGAATGAGAAAACTCTAGACCTGCAGAATGTAACTCTAGACTAGACTGTAGTTTAAAATCACGTTTCCTTCCAGTGTGCCTCTCATGAACACAAGTGTTTTCGTGCAGAGGTATGTGGGATGTAGGGTGAGGTTACAGTGGTCGTGCAGGACCTGTTATCTAACATTAAAGCTGGTTCAGAGCAGATGGTTTTACATTCCACGTCAAGCACGAATCACATTTAACGTCAAATTACTACCTACTCACGCAAAAAAACTGTCTGCTACATAAAGGATGCGAGTGTAATGTTTAATAAAATAATAGAACCATAATAACAGGCGTTAAGTCTTGAGTGTGTTTCATAATGGTGACGCTTGGATCATTCCTATGTTATCAATAGAATCAGCCAACAAGTGATCAGGCCGTTCTTATGTCACCTCACAGCGAAAACAAAGCACGTCCCTCTATTAAACATCACTATTTGGAACAGTGCACATTGTAAAATGGCCGTTTATTGTTCTGTCTGCATGTATTTGCTCACACACTAACACAAAGTGCTCCTTTGCATGTTTTTTTTTAACCCAACTTGACCCACGCGCTTAGAAACGTCCCAAAATGTTGCACGACACTGCAGATACACAGGATGGAGGGGAAACATCAGCGCAGGGCCTTCGAAGACATGAAATGCAGCCGAGACGAGAGCACAAGCATTCAGATGTGAGGCAAATTAAAAGAGGAAGATCACTGCATGCTAGAATATCATCTCAGTCTAAGAAGGTCAAAACTGCAACACACGTAGAATAAAGAAGAACCGTAGTGTGAGAACAGCCTTCATCAGGGTCCTCCCAGACTGTCTGTCTGCAGATTAAATTCACTAATGCAAAGTTGACAGTGTTAATAGCAAATACAGGTTTACAGGAGAATATAGTTTTAGTTCTGAATTTAAGAGAAAAACAAACGACTAACGTATTATTTGTGCCTCCTCACTTGTTTTTAACGAGTTGCCAAAGAAAAGAGATTTGGACCTGAGCGGACTTTTCTCAATCATTGACAGGTAAGAAGAACAAGCTCCGTGTGTACTACCTGTCCTGGCTGAGGAACAAAATCCTGCACAATGACCCCGAGGTGGAGAAGAAACAGGGCTGGACCACCGTGGGAGACCTGGAGGGCTGCGTCCACTACAAAGTTGGTAGGTCACATCCTCACAGCCCGTTTCTAAACACGAATACAGCAGGAGACCTTCTGTCTGTGCTTCCCTGTGGCCCAGTGGTGGAAGATGCATACCGTCAAACTGCAACTTCCTGGTTCGATGCTGGCTGGGAATCTTTGTTGCAAATCCTCTCTCCTCATTCTTTTCCTATTTGAGTTTGAGTTGGTTGGGGTAATGTAGTGGGCTGGTGTGGTTTAAGATAAATCCTTGGTTGGCATTTCAGTTTCAGAGAGTGTGTCTGAATATCATCATCGTTCATTCCTCCGATTGATTTTGTTCTTAAATAATAACCTTTTAGCTAAAACAGTGGTGTCTGGTCAGCTAACCATCAGTGCGCTTTGTCACGAACACGTTTCCTCATCTTGGGGAGGATTCATTCGTTTTTAAAAGTCACTAAGTTGTTTTAAAATCCAGAGTGAGCGTATGTGTATGGGAGTACGGTGCCATCGATAACTGATGGCAGGAAAGCCCTTGATTAAGTAATGATGCGGTAAGGAGTGGAGTGAGTGGACATGGAACTACACTGTCCTGTCTAAAATTCAGAATGTCCTCTGTGATGGTAGTGCCACTGAGCAGAGACCAGCACTTCCTGTTGGAAACTCCTCTTCACTGATCAGAGCCGTCAGTAATGAAATCCATTTCCTGTTGAGGAGTTTTATTCATACGAGTCCATCGGTTTGTCGTCAGATTTCTTTGCTGGAATCACAGCTGGCAAACACTGATCCGACACATGTGGGGAATACAGGACTTAACACAGACAGTGATAGAATATCCCAGCTCTGCACACTTTCCCATAAGTGTCACCCAGAGCTTTGTTGCACATTGCACATAACTAAGCCATTTAAAATGTTATGAATGTATCTTATCCTTTATTTTCCTTTAAATCCTCTCATACTTACAGTGTTCAGTAAAAGCTCCAGATCCAAAATCCAGATGAAAACTGCAAAAATACCAAATGCAATGCAAGACTTCTGTAGTAATGAGCATTTACTTCTTCTTCTTAAGAGACTCACAGTTTTCTGTGAGCTGCCCTGAATAAAGCTGACCTGACCTGATCATGCATGGGGTTAAGAAATCTGAATGTTTATATTGATTTCATTGCTTTTAAAATGGTGAAAATCAGTTACCAAATAAGGTGATGTATTGTCTACAGTGTGTCAAAAGGAAGAATAATAATAAAAATAAAAAAAAAGAATCTGCAGCAAAAATCTGACATGTTTGATTTTGATTTTTGTTCCTTAGTGAAATATGAGAGGATCAAATTCTTGGTTCTGGCTCTGAAGAACTCAGTGGAGGTCTACGCCTGGGCGCCAAAACCCTACCACAAGTTCATGGCCTTCAAGGTGAGTCGGTCCACGAGTCAATACCTGGACAGAGAGTTAGACCTTTAATGTGTCTGCAGCGTATTTAGATTTAAAAAAGATTCAGTTCCCAGAGAGTTGGATTATTTAAATGTTGCTTGAACTACAGACACACTGAAATATGTTTGTGCAGTTTACTGGTCACACTGATGTATGTACTGATGTTTACTCGTCTGATGCTCAAACTGACAAGAGGAAAAAATGTTTTTCTGCCCTTTGTGCTTCAGTCTTTCGGTGACCTGGTGCACAAGCCCCTGCTGGTCGACCTGACTGTGGAGGAGGGCCAGAGGTTAAAGGTCATCTACGGCTCATGTTCAGGCTTCCATGCCGTGGATGTCGACTCCGGGGCTGTGTATGACATCTACCTGCCCACACACGTAAGAACACACATGGAATATGTCACAGGCACAGTTCTGGGAAGACTATCAGCCTCCCAGATTTCAGTATCCAGTTATTCATCATAAATCCAGCTCTAGTCTGATCACCACAGCTAAAATGGTCTCAAACACCATGTTGGTGTTGTGTGTCCCTGCAGATCCAGACCAGTATCCAGTCTCACGCCATCATCATCCTGCCCAACACCGACGGCATCGAGCTGCTGGTGTGCTACGAGGACGAGGGTGTTTACGTCAACACCTACGGACGCATCACCAAGGACGTGGTGCTGCAGTGGGGCGAGATGCCAACCTCAGTGGGTGAGTCACAGAGACTGGAGCCACTGGGCTGGACAAGCAACGAAACCACGAAGCAACACGGACAATTAAAGTGATGATCACACACTTTAGTAGTAATGTCATAATAAATCTAAATATTTCCATGTGTCGCTTTATTTGAATGAAGGTTTTCGTCAAGTAATGTTTGTTTCTTCCTCTGATGTCTAACTTTTCACATGGTCAGTCGATATATTCAACAGAAATCAAACTCCTCCTGCTGATTTGTTGATCATTGATTAATCATTATGTGACAGGTGCTTACATACGCACACAGCTGTTGCATTACGCCTACACAAGCCACCTGCACTGATCCTGTAGCTGCAGAGGAAACACACATCACAGCGTGTGACAACCACACACACACACACACACACTCTCTTGAAGAGTTTCGAAACAAGTGGTGTTCTTTCAGCATCATTATGATCACTTCAGTGTCTTTCTCATGAATATGACTTTTTTTTTTTTTTTTGACTCTTTTCTCTTTGCAGCCTACATTCGTTCCAACCAGATCATGGGCTGGGGAGAGAAGGCCATAGAGATCCGCTCGGTGGAGACGGGCCACCTGGACGGCGTCTTCATGCACAAGAGAGCCCAGAGACTCAAGTTCCTCTGTGAAAGAAACGACAAGGTGAGACCACCCTGATCTGATCTGATCGGATCGGATCGGATCGGATCGGATCGGATCTGATCCGTAAGGTGGGAAAAGTGACTCAACCAGACATTTGAATCCTTAATTCTGAATTCCTGAATCGTTGGATCTCTCTCTATATTAAAGAGTTTGGTCTGGACCTGCTCTTTATGGAAAGCGTCTTGAGATAACACTGTTCTGAATTGGCGCTATATAAATAAAGATTGATTGATTAGGATTCACATTTAAACTTTTAACCACTGACTACACAGCAGGCAGTGTATTTGTTTCTGATCGTTCATTCAGAAATGTCTGCAGGGTGTTAGAGAGGATGCACTGGAGCCTCTCCTCACATCTAATAGGTCAGAGACTTTTAACTAACGCTGCCTGCTCATCTTTGATTCACTTGAAATGCCTCAGTGCAAAACAAGGGTTCAATATCTATTATTGTGGAGCTTATTAACAATGCAAACCACATAGAAACACACACAGGGCATCGGACACGCCTGATGTAACTCTCAGTGAAACCTCCAGAGGTCTTAGACAGTCGCTCTCTGTTTGCTCAGCTGTGGAAGTAACTTCAAACCACTTTAGTTTCTCTTCTCTCCTGTTGGGACTAATGAGAAGTAAAGAATTCCTCGGTGTGTTTCCTTAGTTGTGCTTCTACGGGAAATGATGTGAGCTCTTGAAGAATGTCGGATATGAGAAAAGGTTCCTAGTCAGCTCACTGAGTGACTTACTGATTAGGTTTGTTCAGCAAATAAATGTTATTAATGTCATTTTTAAAAGATGTTAGTCATCAGTGGGCAATGTAATAAGACAAAGCACAACACGTGAGTGGCCCTTCTACAACCCTAACCCTTACTGGATTATCAATGGACTGAACCGGGGCTGAAAGCTTGAAGGAAAAAAATCTATTAGTATTTATTCTGATCAATATTGCAAATGCAATTATTAACTAATTGGTACAAACTGACATCCAGATGTTTAACCCGTTCCCCCAGTTGCACCATTTTTACCTTTTTTCCAAATTGGGATAAACACTGGACATTATATAAATATATATACAGGACTCTGCTCTATGCTGCTTGCTGAATCTGCATGAAGCACAATTAATATTGTATTGATAATTACATACACGTGTCTACATGTATTAGTAATTATACTTTACACTGTTTTGATTACTTTATTTATTCAGCCTCACTGAGAGCCCGAGGACAAAATAACTTATATATTTTTCTTGACTTCCAATGAACAAATTTAATGTATTATTTAGGACAATAATATAAGAAATAGTCGGCGGCGCTCGCTGTCAGATCTATTAAAGGGAAATTTACTGATTTAAGGAATTGTTCAGGAAAAAATTGGACTAAAATCAGTAGATCATCTAGTGACAAAACAGCTTGATCAGAATATCAGTAGTATTGAGAGTAGCTGGTGTTTCCATTCACCGAGCAGTAACACCTCCGTGTCTCCTCCGCAGGTGTTCTTCGCCTCCGTTCGCTCAGGAGGCTCCAGCCAGGTCTACTTCATGACTTTGGGCCGAAGCAACCTGCTCAGCTGGTAGAGGTCCACGTCCCGCCCTCTTCCTCCTCCTTCTCCTCATCCTCCTCATTGTCCTCCACCCTCGCTAACACTGGATCTCAGACACCGCCGTCGACGTCTCGTCTGCACTCGGACAACCATAAGAGAACAACAATCCACAGCCGTCGACAACAGTGACTTCACCTTTCCTCTGGAGCTGCTGCATCAGAGCTCCGGGGCCGCCTGCGACACCCGGTCAGGTCACGCAGTCGCCACCAGCTGAAATACGCGGAGTGACGACTTGCGTACCAAATGAAATCAATGATTAATTAATATATGAAAGAAAGTAGAAATACATTAAATGTGAATTTAAGAAAAGGGGGACAGACAACTTTTTGTTTCCCTCTGTGTTTCCTTGGTGCTCATCAGCTCGTGATGGGATAGTTTTTGTACCGCTGCATCATTTCTGTGCTCCTGGGCTGGTCAGTAAGCTTGAGGTCTAGTACTGCTACCACTATTATTACTGTTACTGCTACTACCTTTGGCAGGTCTGCCTCTTGTAAGAGAGTTCCCCCCTCTGCCCCATGTTCCTGCCTCCCTGATCTTTCTTATGAGCGTTTCTCGGGGGCCGGCGGGACGGTGGGAGTCTGTTGTATTAATGCTACAGTAGTGTGTGTAAATGTACTTCTGTTCGATTACTGCTGACACGCTGGTTAGAGGTCGAGCCTGTCAGCCGGGGGGACTCGTCGCGGTTCCAAGTGGGCGAGAGGGACTTAATGTTTGAGGTTCTACTGCAAGTCTGATTGATGGGACTCGACAGGAGGGTGTGTGTGTGTGTGTGTGTGTGTGTGTGTCGTTGAAGTATTGTGTTGTTCGGACAGGTGCTTTAAAAAAAAAAAAAAAAAAGAAGGGGGATAATAGAGAGAGAAACAGAGATTGATTTCAGAATAGTATTTTTTTGAATTATTACTATAATTATTATTATTATTCCTTGAAGATAAGTGTAACTATGTGGAGTAAAACATGTCTTTTACCTTGTTTTTTTTTTTTTTTTAAAAAAAGATTTATGCACATCCACCAACAATCCACAGTTTGCTTGCTTTTACTCTGAACCCACAGAATTGCAAGGTGTGTGTGTCTAAGAATAAAGTGCTGTGGGTGCAGTCTATGAATTAAATTAAAGGTGTCTATGTACAATAAAATTTCATTTAATCTTCCAGATAGTGTCAGACGTCATGTTTTTCCTCCACCGGTCAAACATGACGGTCTAAACTCAGCTCGGGTAGGGTGGTTTGCCAATGTCTCTCAAACCGAGAAACTTGAACTGCTGTGAATATATTTGGATATAAAATGGGAAAAAAAAGACGATAGATGAGTGATGAAGTAGAGGAGAAAGTTAAGTATGTGTGTGCGGGTGTGCGGATGGAGAGTTCAGTGTCATCGGGCGAATTGGCTTTTCGTGGCAGAGAGGTAAACACGTGGTCAGCAGGTTTGGTTCAGCAGAGGAGATTTCTCTGGAAGGCGGCGTTCTGTCTTCCATCTCGTTATTTCAAACCATTTTTTCATTTGTGTCATTTGTATGAATGCAATGCACTAAGTGTCAAGAATGTAGACAGACGTATTACTGTGCGGTGGTCCAAGGCATGAGATGATGTTTTTGCTTTGTATCTTGTCACAAGTGATCAATCCTAGATGTTCAATTTCGAGTTAAGACGACTGAAAGCTGCAGCAGCGGAGCCTCTACGTCAGGTGTAGATATTTTGCAGGTGTGGGGATGATGGTGTGAGGCGGGAGGAGATCACGTATTTGTTTAGCAACCTTTTACACAGCTGTGAGACGACATGCACCGGAGCTGAGGAGGGCTTGTCGGGCGCTCTTTCCCACCCAGTGAGGACGTGAACCTCATCTCTTCTACTCTCAGACTCTGGATTTCAGTGTTACTGTGATGAAGTGTCACAAAACGGGCGAAACACGGAGCAGAACTTTTCCTCACCCAGCTGTTTGTGAAGAAACTGAAGACGGAAGTCCAGTTCTGCAGGAAGGAATTGTTTTCTCTGCGCCCCCCGCCCCCCCTCACTTCTTGCTTCAGCTGTTATTTAAGTTGTCTGTATATGTGAAAAGACTGAGCAGCAAACTGCAGCATCGACCTCCCTCAGGGGGTCTGCGGAGCTGGATTTTCCTCCGTTTCCACAGCGACTCTGACAGGTGTTCATTAGAGGAAAAAAAGGGGGTGGGGGTGCAAAAGAGAGTCCACTTTGTGCTCTCGCTTCATGTCACAAACCAGTCGGGTGTGTTTTCCCCCCTGACGGTTAACATTTCCACACGTGAGCAGTGCTTTGACTTGTGAAAAGGTTACTGCCAGGAAGACTTTCTCCTCCCCTCCTGCAGAACAGCTGTTTGGAGCCCAATGCTGTGTCGTCTGAGGTCTGTGTGTGCAGTAGTACCCAGTGTGTGTCTCTTATTGCATCAAGGCCTTGATGAGTGGCTGTATTGACTTCATGGAAAGAAAAAAAAAAAAAAAAAACAGTGGTTATTACTGATATTACTAATGGGCTGGAGAGAGAAAGATGAGGCGTACGTCTCGACCTGATGAGGGAAAAAAGCAGTCGTTTGCTGACTCGCATTGGAAAAAGTGCCAAGAGGGCAGCATTTCAAACGTGAAAACCACTACTTGGACATCCTTTAAAAAAGAAAAAAGTTGAAAAAAATCACTTGAAGCATTGTGTATTCTTAAGTTTTAGAGGTAGTCGAGAAGCTTAACAATAATTTCTGTTGTTTCTCTAAGTCTATGTACACGTAAATATGCGACTGCGGTGGTTTAATATTATTACGCTCACCTTAGGTGGAGAAAATGTTTACAGAGGCGATGTTTTGTTACACTAATGTGCATCATGGTATTTATGTTAAATGCATATACGTCTTTAATTCTTTGTTTTTGCTTTTTTGAGCCCAGTTTTTATTGGATATCTTAATTTGTTAATCATCTCTCCACCCCACCACCCCCCCCCACTAAACAATGTACTTACAAAACAATAAAGAACACACTTGTTGTTCATTTCAGGTATTCACATAGCGCTGCTTCATCGTGGAGACATCGCAGTAATGTTCCCTGCAGGCTTGGACGTGAGGCGACGTGTTTTTCCTCTGCTCTTTCTGCCATGCTACTCTAACTTATGTCCTCTCTGTGTATGACAGGAAGTCATGTATTTTCCTGAAGGATGTTTTTTTTTTTTTTTTTCTTTGAATAAACTTCAAAAGTAATTTTAAAAACAAAAGCGTCGTCCTCCATCTCTGAAAGGCCTCTGCTGCCGTTTGTTCCCCAAACACACATGCAGACATGTTGAAAAGAGACCTGATGTAACAGGAGTTGGCTAACTGAAGCACTGCTAACACGTCAGTTACAAGTTCTGGTCTATTTCAAAAGATTTTTTTTTTTTCAAATAACCACTTACTACATATTTCCATGGTTTTCACATGTAACCACAATCAGCACTTGGTTAGATAGAATTCTAATGATACAAGACGTAGACTGTTAAATCTTGCAGCAGTGTTGAGTTAGTCATCCACATAAATCTGTGTTATACGTTTTGATTTCTTGCTGAGTCCATCCTGTGGTGTGTGTGTGTGTGTGTGTGTGTGTGTGTGTGTGTTTTCAGTATGAGTGGGAGCCCTGCTGAAAGGAGAAGTAATGACTGGTGTGATTTTCTGAGGATGTCTTATGTAAGGTGCTATTTATTGGCATGAGCAGTTTGTTGTCTGCACGGTGGGATTTTTATCAATGAATTAATTTTATATATGAATTTTTTAGTATTTCACATTTTTTGTGAGTTTGAAGGATATTTTTTTATACAAATAATGAAGTAAAATTGAATTTCCCCTCACAGTTGGTGCGATGAGCTTTGTCCATTGTTGGTGTTGTTATGTATTTCATTGGGACTAAATATATTGGGGAGGGAGATCTTATTTCACCGTGTTGTAATTTTACAAAACTTAATGCTTACATATTTAAACGTGGTCCTCCGTGAAGTAAAAATTCTAGAAGCTTTGCTTAAGATACGAGAGATCTTTGCAGCCAGCTTGCACTTAAGCAGGGATGAAAGTCTTTGGCTCGTCATAAGTTCGACAGAAGTTGATATTATGTGGATTTTTTTTTACCTCAATTTGCATTTAGGTGCAGGTGCATTACTTGAGTCGCAGCTTGGGTAAGGTTGCTAGTCAGGTTTTCACTTATTTGATTATTAAGAATTATTCTGGTTTAAGTCAGTGTAGCCTGGAGTTTGTAATACTCTGTGATGAAACAATGGTATTTATTTTCTTTGTTGTTTCCTGCTATGAACATGCACTTTTTAAAATGCCACTGTGCGTGTCTCTGAAACAAGGAACTGTGCAGTGTAATACTCTGATAATCTGAGTGGCTTAAGGGTGAATTCCTCAGCAGGTGAAATATAAACCAGGTCTGTCAAACTGTTTAGTCACCCGTCCAGTGTTATCGAGTATCAGGATATCACAGATAATGAGGTGATCTGGAGAATTCCCAACACATGCAACACCTCCTGCTTTCTCAATGGACTTCAGTGAACGGTATGTTCTGTGTTGGTCACCTTTTAACCTGCGTGTGTTTATGATGCTGCTCATTGCTCATCTTGCTCTCAGTATTATCACCGCTTGCAAAAGCAATAAACATTATTTAGAGCTCACGATAGAAGTCTGCAACAACTAATTTGCAACAATAACCCTTTAATGTCTGAACCATGAAAAAATTGCCAGAAAATTCAAATTTCTTTGAAACTGGAGTGTTTATTGAACCTTCTGAAAAAAAAAAAAAAGAAGTTTAAAATTGAATTTGTATCGTTTTTACTACATCCGGCATTTTTGTGCAATTTATTGCTCACAGTTTGTTCATCTTAAACAAACAAAAACATATAAAACACAGATAAGATACAAAAAATAAGGATGTCAGGGGTCGCTCGGGAAATAACGGCCACAGAAATTCATGTACTGTGCAAACTTATATCATTAATTGAAAGGAGAAATCCACTAATATTACACATTATAGTCTGTTTACAGGTGTTGGGGAGTGATAGTGAAATAAATCTGAAAATAATCAATACAATTAATAAACTGCCTCAAATGATGTCAGTTGCGGTTAAAGACTGCAAGTTGGAAAATAAGAAGAATCGCTGCTACGTTAGCTGTTGTTAGCGAACACACCTGAACCCGTGAACAAAGTGTGACAGTGTTGATCAGGTGAATTCAAACTAAATGTAATTGATCCTCACAGATCTATGACCCCTGAATATACGTGCCTCCATCTTAGAGGGCTCAGAAGCACATTGTTTTTGTGTGAGGGCTCATGAAGTGAGTACATTTGGTCCTAAATTTTGGTTTTAAATTCCTACGTACGTACTGAAAGTGCAGGAGTGTGGATGACGAATCAAGTATTTGCTCAAACACATAACAGACGCACAAAGAGCACAGCGTGATATCATTTTACCAAATCTCTGTCTCTCTGCAATCTCTGCTGCTGATGATGGATCACTGCGAAGCCAAACAAACTTTAAGTCAACTGTTCTGCTTTGGCTCAAACTGAACAACACGTGGGATAAAAACACATCCATGAATTGTGAGATAATTTCCATGACAACCTGCCTGAACTGCTGAAGTGCACTCATGTCATTGTTGGAAATAATGACCAGTCATGATCAACTCAGTAATGCACAAGAATGCACAATGGTGGAGGCCATAGTTTCTACGCAGGGAGGTGACAGAACAGTGAGTCACACAACTCTGCTGTTTTGATCTGTTTACACAGCGAAGGTTAACTGTTTGACAGCTTTGTCTATTGTCCAGGCACAGTCTGCTCCACAGGTGGGTACATTAAGAAAACACTAACACAGGGAGGTTCTCTGGAGAAGGAGGGGGTTAGTGCAGCCTATCTTCTATTTGACTAAAAGGTGCCAGTAAGTACTTTTTAGAAGAGAGAGAACTGTTTGCAAGGAGTTAAGATGTTTTTTTAATCTAGAAATGGGAAATTTCACAATTCAGTGCTTAAATAAACTGAAATCCTTCTTCTCTCCATCACTCTGGCTGTTTACTGCTACTTAGTACTTCATAAAAACTAAACTGGCTTTTCAAAAAACAAAAAAAAAGGTAGTGCAATTTGTCCCGCTCATATATTATCATTATATTTGACTCAAAGGGATCAGCCTCCATTTTTCCACCCCTGATCATCTTTCAGAACATTTCAGGTACATTTGTCTTATGTTACCAGCTGTGATTTCAACTTTTCATCCACCAAAAGACCTTTATATTTATCCTGTGAGGCCAACACAGCTCATTGTTTGTCTTCCCACTGGCCACTGTGCATCTACCGTCCTTACAGCACAACATGTTTGGATGCAGTCAGAGGAGTAGATGAGCTACAGCTTAAAGCTTCGCTGAACAAAATGGCTGATTCTGGTAGCAGAAATCGAACGTAATACATCACCTAAACGTTGTCTACACTGCCAGCACCCACCCAGGTTTGTACTTACTGCAGTATCAGATGTCACCTGGTGAGTGTGCACATGCTCACGTAAGACAAGAACTAGGACGTGCAGCATGTCTGCCTTGTCATTCACCAATCATGAGGGATGAATGCGGAAAAAACAATACAGGAGGTGTCACTGCAGCAGAGCAGTGCTGCTACTCCTCCATTTTTTACAAATAGCTCGCCCCCCCCCCTGTCACATGTCTCAGTCAGAAGCCAGAGAGAGGCCAAATGATCATCTGATGATCTGCTTTAAATAACAGAAACAGATGACAATAGAGGGTAAGAGGCACGAGATGAATCCAGTCTTCTGTTAAATGTTTTTGCTCCAACATGTATTTTTGGAAAAGGACATAATAAAAACTATAAGAATTTGTAACATTAAACTAAAAATAAGTAAAATAATCATTTGCTTTGAGAGGAGTCAAACTCTTAATCTCAATTTTTGGTCCCATATTATGCAAAATGCACTTTTTAATGTCTTTTCAGACTTGAACATAGACATTAAATAGGTGTGCCTTCAGACCAACAGACCTCTCTCAGCTTCTCCTGCTCCATTTTTCTGTAAACATGAGTGAAAACATACAGTTTAGACTTGGTTCCCTTTATGAAGTCACTAGGGGATCTCTGTTGATCATGTGACCTCCTAAGATGACTGTGTCCGCCCACACGAAACCTCTGCCACATTTTCCACCATTGTTTCTTCTCGCCAACACAAAGATGTCAAAGGCTCGCAAGTTCTTCTGCTCTTCTACAGTCACACCGACTCTAGTCAACGCTTTAAAACCCATCGGGAGCTGCACCACGTCCCAGAAACGTCCCACAAGCGGCTCGGCCTAACCCTAACTCTAACAATACACGCCAACTCTATTTTTTCGACGCTGGCCTCGACCCGTCTGCGTCCACCAGCACAGAGTGGATGAGGTGGGCAGGAAGTCAGGCACACAAACGGCAAAAAGAATCTAAATTGCAGTCAGTTTTCATAATAAAAGCCGCTGTGCAGATTTTCAATATCAATATAGTTTATTTAGTAATCGGTAGCATCAGGCCAGATGTTACCCGGTCAAGGGTAAAACCCTTTCCCTTTGTCTGTAGGACACAGCACATCAAAGCAGTGAATACATACAAGAAACACATGAACAACAGACAAAATACAAAACGTAGCTTGTTAGAAGCAGGAAATCCACTGGAAAATGACAAAATCTACAAAAATCAGAGCTAGCTTAGCATAAAGACTGGAAGCAGGGGTAAACAGCTAGCCTTGCTCTACCATCACCTCTAAAGCTCACTCAGTAAATGGTTAATAGGTTTGGTAGAAAGTAGCTACAGTTAGTACTGAGAACATGTTATTTAATATAATAAAATGTGCATAGTGGATGAAAAACCTTGTGTGTGTGTGTGTGTGTGTGTGTGTGTGTGTGACTGAAAACAAACAGAGATGTCCACTTCTGACGCAAGAGACAGTTGATGTCAAAAGAGCAGCCAAAGCACATGTAAAACTACACCACTGCCTTTTTTCACAGTGAACCTGCAGGAAATCTCCCTGGTAACAGTAACTCCCACAATGTATAGTGTGTGTGTGTGTGTGTGTGTGTGTGTGTGAGTAAGTGTGTGTATTGAGGAGTCAGCAGACATGAGTGGTGAGCTGCACAGAACACTACGTTACATTGGGAAACCTGAGAAATTTCCATCTCAGAGGGGTGGGAACCTTGATAAGAGAGCGCAGGTTCCCCCTGAGAGGACAACAGAGTGACCACGCTGACACCACAGCTGCCTGCCGTCACTGTCAGCCTCACCGCCGGCCGCCACACTCACCTGTCCACTGTGAGTATATGAGTATATGTGTGTGTGTGTGTGTTTGAGTATTTAGTTATAACACTGTACTGAAATAACTGTAGAATTTAATGTTTAAAAACTAATTTGTGACATGTTGTTGGTGTAATATTAGTATGAATGAATAAGTGTGTGTTGGAATATTAATTAATTAGTGTGTTAATGTTAATTAGTGTAGTTATCTATCCTGCACACAGTTTATAAACAGTAAATATAAGACATGGATATTTCTCTACATACTTTACTTTGTATATATTTGTAGATTATAATATTACTACTTTTGATATTTCTGCACTACTGTTTGAATCTATAATTTGAGCATAAGATGTATAGAGACTGTGACTTTCATTCATTTACAGCTTGAGATTGATCCAAAAGTGCTGAAATAATCTGTGTGTACAATATAAACGTGCCTCAGTCAGTCAATAATTCAACATAATCCATCTATAATTCATAAATACATGCTATGTATTCATATCATTTGTGTACATATGTCTATTTTTACAATGAAAACACAATGTAGTGTCTGTAGTAGTGCAATGAGGAGAGAAACCTAGTTAACTCCTGTGTACTCTGTTGTACTGTAGGTGTATTAAGTACTTCTAAGATATGGAAAGATATAGATATAGATTGATTGTCGTAAAAAATAAGCTCACCAGGGATATTTATGGGTTCAGTCATACAATCGATCAGTATGCCAAAATTCCCAGACAATCTCACACTTTCAGCATCGTGACTCATGTACATACATATTGTTTTATAACAGTGACACTCCCCCAGATCTTATGAATGGGATTGCCATTGTGACACACCGATCCAAAGACTTAATCGCCGAAACGATTTATCACGTGTGTGTGTGTATGTGTGTGTGTGTGTGTGTATATGTGTGTGTGTGTGTGTGTGTGTGTGTGTGTGAGAAAGTGCTGCCTGCTGTCAGCTGATCTCTCTAATTGCAGACAAGGATACAGAAGCAGAAGTGAAAACAAGCTTGTTTCTATGGAAATGATTATTTAACTCTTTTCCTTCCTGTCTGACAAAACTCGGCTAAAAGAGAAATAAAATAGACTATTTTCTATATATAATATGTATAATTTTATTTCTACCAATACAATATAGAATATATTAAACAAATATATATAAAATAGTCATTAAAATATGGTACAACAGGCTTTACTAGATTCTATTAGATAATGTTCATACCGAATAAACACAACAGAAATTATTCTTAAATTAAATATAGATCAAATGTCCTGATCTTCATGTAAATGAAGGCAGACAATCACATTTATATTTCAAAATAGATGCACGAAACCTTACTATCAATCACTAAAATGACCAGAAATGTCTTTAATACTGACAACTATTCTAACCTATGAAGCTCTCCACGTTTTCTGAAACAGGCCTATGTTTTTATTTAATAACCCTCTACTAATGCATACAAAGCTAAATGGACCTTTAACCCTTTACTGTGACTCATCTCGTCTCGCTGCCGTCAGTCCACATTTGTGGTTAAATTTGGCTGCTAGCGTGGGCTCAGGATCGGCGGGAGTGTCTGCGCTCTTGATGACGACACTCGTGATGTCATCGGTTTTACAACCTACAAAAGAGTTCAAGTGCATCAGGCTTTCGTATTCGGTCGAGGAAAGTGGGATGTTGTCACTCTGTTATTCTCTTACACTCCAGTTTGTGTGAAATTCAACACTTTTAACATAAAGCTGAACGCAACTGAACTGCTCTTGATCAATCAGAGAGCCACAAGTTAGACATCAGTACATAATCCAGTGGTGGATCTTTGATTTCAGGGTTTTGTGCCCCTGCAGACCGACATCATGATCAGCTTGGTGTTGATGCTTGCTGTGGTCGTCATCGAATGCGTTAATGGAAAACCTACGAAGCCTCCTCTGCCTATGAAAGGTGAGCATGCAGTGTGTTGTGTAGCTGCACATGAGAAGTTTTTTTTTTTTTCTTTTTGCAGCGTCACAGCTTTTGTCACATTCAGATGCATCAGGCTTTTTAAGTGTGAAAGGTTTGGCTGCAGCTCGTCTGACTCTCTGACCAGTAATCTGGATCTATGTTGAATGAGGTTCATTTTCTGCAAGCGGAAGGGAACTCTTCCAGCCGTGCTTCATCAGAATCAACTCTTAAGAAAGACAGATGAGTATTTAAACATGGCCTGTCTTTGTAAGAGCAAAATAATACTGTGTGATGTCCTGGTAAAGAAACAATGGATGAGGTGGAGGTGAAGAATGCCGTGAAGCAGACCTACATCATGTCTACAAACATTTATTCTAACCTCATCAGGCTGTAGCTGCTTTTTGAGACTAGTTCTTTCATACCAGACGACTCTGTCTAGTCAACAGCTGGTATTGAAAGAATTAACCAGTATAATAATGTAATAGCAAAACGAGCTGTTGCTCTAAGCGTAATAACTACACTCTTGTTTCCCCAGATGATGGCTGCTACCTGGTGGAGTCAGAGCTGGAGATATCCAGCTTGGAGGGCGAGGCCATAATCCTCTCCTTCCCAATATTTATGAGAGCACTTGAAGTACGCAAAATCTTCCCCCCAACAGACCAGTTCTTCATCACCAAGAACAACGTGACCTACGATGGCGAGGGCCGTGTCCAGCAGCACGACAAACAGCTGTGGCTCCTCCCGTCCCAGGTGTCGGACTCGGGGGAGTTTGTCTGCACTTACAGGTCGGCATCACCACACATCTCCCACACCTGTGACAGTGACTTAAAAAAGAGACAAGACAATTTCTTCGGTTACTTGGAGGTTTTTCCCCCCAAACACACAGCTGATGAATGTAATCTCTCTGGAAACCTCTGAAATATTAATGCACTGCAGAGAGAATTAAAGCTTTAAGGGAAACATGTGCCACAAATCATAAATGTGAATGTGTGTTTATGCTCGTTGTGATGCTGTGTAGTATAAAAATGTCTCCTCTGTGCTCGACTCTTTCTTGCTGCCCCCTGATTTAATACTTTTTTTCCCCCACTTTTGTCTCCAGAAATGAAAACTACTGTGTTACCGGGAACATCACCCTGCAGGTGTACGGGTCCAGTTCTGTCGACATGAAGAAATGGTCCTTTCCCATCTCAGCCACAGTGGGAGAGGAGCTGACATTCAGATGTCCTTCTATAAGTGACTTCAACAGCACAGGCAGACCGATAGAGTGGTACAAGGTGAGAGGAAACATGCGCTGTGCACTGGCTGCTGATCAGCACCAGTAGTTCAATCATTCATTTGCTAGTTGTTGAGACATTAATCGTTTTAAAAGTCGTTTTCTGCCCTTTACTCTGTTACACCTTTTGAACAAACTGGCTGGAAATCAGTGTTTTGAACTAGAAGCACTCAAATTTCATGAAGCAATTTGTTTTATCAATGATTAATAAAGGATATAGGTTTTTGCAGCATTATAATCATGCTGCCCAGAATCAGAAATGTGTTGCAGAGAGTGTGTAAAATTTTGAATTCCATCGCTTTACTGTAGTGACATATTGTGATGTCTGTCACACACTAACCCAGCTAGACCCCCTCAGCTCACGATGCATGTCGTCTCCTCACAGGACTCCAGCCCCACCTCCCTGCAGCAGGGCAGAGGGGGCTCCTTCCGCCGGGACAGAGGGAACCTACTGCTCCCTGCGGTGAGGCGAGCCCATGCAGGTGTTTATACCTGCCAGCTCAGAGTGCTGATCAACAACCAGCTGTACAAAGTCAGCAGAGCCATCGTGCTCAGTGTGAACGGTGAGTGATCTGATCTGAGACCTTATCCAAACCACTTCTACTGCAGGTTTTATTTTAAAAACTAATCAACAGCACTCACACTAACATAAAGGAAGGTTGACCGTTATTGAACAATAATGTTTATTATAAGAGCCGGAGCCAGCCTGCACAGACTGTGCACACATATTTCATTCCTGCTACATTTAATGATAAAAATACCAAACGTAACTCTGGACTTTTATTTATTCAATAAAAAAACTCTTTTTTGTTATTTAAAAAATGATATTACTGTAACCATAACACTACTAGTAATAATAATAGTATAAGTTCATTAACTTGGCGTGTCCTGTCCTGCCCTCTGCTGGACAAACAGGGGCAACACACCTAGAAACATCGTTTAACAGTTAGCTGGCAAGGAGTAGAAGTAGTAGTGATAGTAGTAGTAGTAGTATTAGTAGTAGTAGTAGTAGTAGTAGTATTAGTAGTAGTAGTATTTACAACCTGTGTGTATGTGTGAAGGTCTGGACCCTGACATCACACCCACTCCCACGGTGCCTGACCCCTCTGTGACCTCTAACCCAGGCCTGATCAGCAGCAGCACTGTTCACAGTGAGTTCTATACATATTTATATATTGATTTTAACTCCAAATGAAATTGAAACAACAAAATGAACGCTCCTGATTAAATGTGTTCTAGCTCCAACGACTCGACCCCCCGTGATCGTCTCCCCACTGAATGGAACCATATTTGAAGGTCTGCATGGTGAGTGATAAAAACCATTTGGCCTAATGGATCAAACTTCGTGCTTATGTTGTGTGCAAAAAGGCTTTAATGAGCAGATAGAAGACTCAACAAAGGCCTGGTGTCACTTCATTTAGGTTCAGGACTGGAGCTGTTCTGCAGGGTGCTCACTGAATGTGAAACAGCTGACTCCACTGTGGTCACCTGGCTGGTCAACGGCCAATCAGTGGAGTCATCACACCTGGATGAGCGGGCTCTGCAGGGAGGAAGGAGGTAACTGTTTGATTAGTTTTTTCTGATTGATATTTCCTCTCAGCACTGCACTGTTTCACCACTTCACATTGTTGTCATCCAGCCTCTCCATTGGAGCTGAAGCCCTTCTCTCTCTTCTGTTTGCTCACATCAAACCCAAAAGACCAAAACACTGACTAAAGACAGTTCGGATCCAAACTAACTGAATAACACGAACTATGCCTTTACACTTAAACCTTACAAGCCTCTCCATGTCTCCAGGGTGACCAGGGTGTCCGAGGGCTGCCACACCGAGCTGAGGCTGATCGTTGTAACGATGACGGACGAAGACGTAAAGACGGAGCTTAAGTGTGTGGCGAAAAACCAAGGAGGGACTCAAGAGGTTGTCACACAGCTTCAGCTGGAGGGTGAGTTGTGTGTGTGTGTGTGTGTATAGTGTGTAAACCAGAGAGTGCACTACTGAAACACTGAGCACGCTGGAAGTCGACACTTTCTCAGACATTTAGGATGTAAATTTCATGAAGAAACACGAGCGGTCAGACGATGGGAACAGTTCAGCCAGATTTTCTAAAACATTTTATTTGGTGTGTTGCTCTAAACCTAATGCACAGTGGACAGTAGTATCACCGCTAAACTGTGATGGATGCTCACAATGGATGGTTTTGGGTCATTATTTCTTTTCTAAAGAAGTTTGGCCAGCGTGAAGGTTTATTTGAAACCTGTCTGATTGTCTCTGCTTGTGTTTCTAAACCAGTCTGACTTCTTCTCAGTGCTTAGTATGTGTTAAGAATAAGAATAAGAATAAGAATAAGAATAAGAATAAGAATGACTTTATTTATCCCGGAGGAAATTGTTGTGCCAGAGTGCTGTACAGAGGTCAAATCACAACAATACAAAATATTGAAATACAAAATTGAACAGAAACTTAGACACAATAAAATGCAATTAAATTAAATAGTCTGTCCCTTTTTTAAAACAAAAAGTACAGATTTGTGAAAAGTGTCACAGTGTGTGAGGTGAAGTGTGCAAAGTAAGTGAAACTATACAGAATAGAATACTTTAACAATTAAATATGATATGTGCAAAGTGCAAACTGCAAAACGGGAGACAAAGTGAAAGGGAATGACCTTTACGGTTATTGTACATGATTCTGTATCATACTAATATATAACTAATATAATACTTTGGGATTATCCTCTGCAGTGATGAAGACCAGTGGCCTCTGTGTCCTAACACTGATTTACCTCTTTCTCCCTTCACAGACTCCACTTTTACGTGGCTGGTAGTCGGTATAGTGGCCGCGTCCTGCTTTCTGACGGTGGTCTCTGTCTTCCTCTACGTCCTCTTCAAACCTAAGAGGAAAAAGAAAATGGATTACTTTCTGGCTCGGCAGAACAGCACCTTCTAGTTCTGCTGGTGTGCACACACTCCCTCCACAAACACAGACCTTCATCAGGGATTTGGCAGTGCATGTGGCACGACCTCGTTTGGATTCAGAGTTTTTAACGTGCTGTCCGCCATCTTGTCCTCCACCGAGAGTCACACAAGGATTTGCTCTTACTTTTCAAGGATATTGTACGTGCTAATGTGGCAAGTACACAAACCTGATTCATTTACACAGTTGCAGCCATTGCAGAAGTTTTCTTTCATACACAGCTTACCTGCTTAAATGTAATACAGGATGAGAACAGCAGACGTTCGACCATATGGTCAAAGTCAGTAAATGCTTCTGGCACTGGCAGCATGTATAAAGACAGACAACCGTGTGTGAAGTTATTTTATATTAGTGTCTTTTGTCAGTCAAGCACTCCACAAGTGTAGAGATGGAACAACATCTACACCCAGTGGCCACTTTATTAGGTACAATAACGCCTGATGCAACCCAATGAAACAATTCACCTTCACAAAAATACTAATGTTCAGTTTTGATTGATAGTTTGCAGTGTCGGACATTATTATTTTAGTAAAAGTAGAAAGTTGTTGCCAATAAAACGGCTGCTGAGTGCATGTGTGTATTGTTCAAAACGCACTAGAAGTTTTCAGGAATGTATTTTGTACGACAGAGAGGTGTTTGATGGTTTTACACATTTACAGGACAAATGTGATCATAAATGTGAGAGAATACTCTGTTGTTGTGTATTTTTGACTGAATGTAGCATTTATATTGTTGGATGTCTCATTACTGCTCTATTAAAAGGATTCTATGGTGCTGCTGATCTAAAATCTCACAATGCATCTGTTTGTGTGGTTATTAAGACATTTTACCTCTGAAACACAGCTGAATCGATGTACGGTGACTTCAGTAAAAGGCCTCACACATAAAACTGTAACTATATATAGTAGCTACTTGACAACTGTTTTGCATATTATCTCTCATACAGTCATTTCTCTCATTTCCTTTTAACTTATCTTTGATTATTTTATATTACATTATTTTATATTCAACAACTTTGGTAGTTTTAATATATAACAATAAGTTGGTGTAAAGTAACTGATCAAACTGTATCCTGTTATTTAAGTTCACTAGAAATAAGAACAATAAAACAGGAGCAGGAACCAAAAAAAAAAGGTCATGTGGAGACTAAAATGTAAATAAAGATGTAAGCTGAGTCACAAAGCGACACGAGGTGGTTCTCTTGTTTTTGGAAAAGAAGTGTCTGTATGTGTTTGAATAAAGAGGGACTCCTCCTCTGTGTTTGATGACTGATTGATGGTGTTATATATCATATGGAGGCTGTGCTTTGTTATACTGAGAGCTAGTTCTACACAGTACACCTTCTCTCTCCTGTGGAAACCCTGTTCTCCTTGAACTAAGAAAAACAGCCTTGTTTTTAGCGTCCTGGCAAGGCATTGTTCAGATCGCTGGTTTGTGTGTCCTAAGAATTAGGAGAATATTAGAATGTAATGACTGAACTTGAAGATGCATGGTTTTCACTGCACAGGGCCCCTCAGATCTGCCACCGTCATGTCCTGGTCTTCTCTCAGACATAACAGGGTTAAAGAAGCAGCCCTCCACTTTCTATAGTGTCATTTCCCACCTTTCATCATCAGTGTAGCACAATAAGCCCACAGAAGCACATCAGTCCACCCATCCATCCATCCTCTAACCTACCAAACAGACTGTGAAACATGTCATTTGGACCTACTACCTCACCTTGTCGTGTCTTTGGACTGTTACAGGAAGCAGGAGGAACCACAGGAACCACAGCCAACACGCCACCCTGCACAGAAACGGAAACACGTATGATTACTCACACAGAAGTTCTAGTTTACACCACAGCACAAACTGTGATCCATTCATTCAGCCAGACACAGTTCATGAAGCAAAGTCCAGATTATTAGACTTAAACAGGCAGTTTTCCATGATTAAAGCACCGACAGCTTACATTAGTATGGATGTAACAAGTCAGAGTTATTGGTGTTCCCATATATTTGTAATCATGTATTTACTCATCATTATTATTGGTAGATCAGTTCATTTCCAGGTGTTTAGATCTCACGTTGCCTGTGCAGCCACAAGAGGTCTCACCATGAGTGTTTTAAATGAAGCCTCCCAGGACGGCATTATATAAACCAGATGTGTTGGACATCTGTGCACTTAGCTAACAAGGATTAATAAGTGCTGGAAAGGTTTAATCTGGCAGACGTAGGTGCACATCGGTATTCCAGTCATATGAATCAACTCTGGCCTTTATAAAAAAACAAGCGCTCCCAGTGCTGTGTAAGAGCTGTGTGACTGTGAATCATAAGAACAGCAGGATCCCGGCTGCTCTCCTCCCAGTTATTGCTCAACAGATTAGGACACAAGCCGGCTTTCAAAAGATCCTGGAAAGGAAATTGCAACATGTTCCGGAGTCTCCGCAAAAGAGGAAGTCAGAACTGGAGAAGACACGTCTGGGTTTAGGCTGAAGTTTTAAAAAAACAAGACAGACAGAAAGATGTGAACAGGATTTTCATGTGACCTGGGGAAGGGAGGACTAGAATAACATCAGGCTGGTGAGTTCTCTGTTTTAGAGTCTATATTAAATAAGAGCTGGGGTACTTTAACACTCTGTATCTCTGACATCACCGTTACTCTCTGTGACGTCGCTACAGGACGTCCACACGTGCACTCTGTCCTCTCAGGATCAATACTTTAGTCAAACAAGCTGGATTATGTTTGGGACACAGACTGATCCGCTGGTCACCAAACACCAGAGCTGCTTCAGCACGTAACTCAAACTCAGATGTCTGTCAGGAACAGGATTGTTGACTCAGAAGTGCAATAACATAACTTCCCAGTAACTAAATCATTTTCTTGACCGCTTTGTTTTTCTTTCTTTTATTTAAACGTATCCAAATATTTTTGTAACAAAACTTTGCTCATAACCTCACAGTCTACCTGCTAAAACCTCTGATCCACCTTGTATTTTTTAGAAAAGAAAAAGAAAGTTACAATACTGCTAATATTTTTTTCTCACTAAGACTCACTGCACTCTGTGACAAACAACAACGTCATGTAATGTTCAGTGCATTATTTCATCCATCCCTTTGGGGATCGATCGAGTGATTGTGGCAGTGACACCTGGATCACTGAGCAGTTAGAGGTTTGGTGTCAGAAGGTGAACTGGCAGCTCTCCAGCTGCAGGTCCAGACTCTGTACCGACTAGTCCAGTCACGCTCCGGTTCACAAGCCGAGCCCCCCCCCCCACTGGTAGACTGAGCTACCGACGCCCATATTATGTACATCACTTACATCCCTGATTGACAGCTAGCAGTCCTCTTTCCTTAAAGTTGTCGCTGTGTAAGTCAGAACAACCATTAACCGTTAGTCAGGATCAATGCACCGAGCCGCCTGCATGCATGTGTACGTACATGTGCACATACTAGAAGATACAAACACAATTATCACAACACTGCTCCACGGCACCCACGGCGGTGAAAACCTCCACTTAAAGACTTTACTGCAGGGTCAGGAACTGATCGCAGGCCAAGTTAACTTATGCCTGAAAACAGAGGAGAGCGCCTGCTGGTTGGGGTGTGTGCTCTGGCATGCATAACCACAATGTGGTTATGAATCTAGTTCATGTTTTATGCAGTGCATCCCGTTTGACGAAGTGACATTTGCTCGGGGATCGTGGTTGATGGAGACTGAGTCATAGCTGAATGAATGCGTGTCTCCTGGGGATTCCTCTCTCCAGCGGGGAAGCCCAGGTTTGGCTTTACACCCCTGCAAGGCCGCACTGTGCTTTCACAGCGGTTATGGAACCACAGCTTGTCCCAGATAGATGCAATGCTCCATTTTAGTCTCCTGCATTCTCCTGGACTGTAAAAAAAAAAAACAACAACTAATTTATTATTCTTAAATTAGCTAAAAACACATTTTCACATAACTCAGCGGATGTCGAAGTCCTTGTGGTGTATTTTCAATATATTTTTGAGGCGGATGAAAAGCAAACATTTTCTGTGAGCCTGCAAAAAGCCTTTGATGTGATTGTGTTGTGTGTGTACATGAGATTGTACATACAGACAACTGTACTTTGATGACTGAACCTTTTCAGCTACACTTTGGGTCAAACTGTTTTGATTATGGTTGACACACAGTTTGTCATTAAGGTTACAGTAAAAAACTCTGAGACGAGGTCACGCTCAGTTATTTTGGTCAGGGGAAGGTTTTGCTGATGGTTTAACGGTGCGATGAAAGCAAAGGAAGGCTGAGGAGTGCATTCCAAACACACTCTTCCTTTTCTTTGTCTGTGCTGTTTGTGCTGTCGTCCAGTGGAGGTGGGACAGAAATGTTGACTCACTGGCTGAGCTGCACGGTCCAGACTCCACTCTGCACACGAGGGTCAGAGGTGAGGCTTCCTCCGGCAGCTCCTCTATGTCGCGCAAACTCTCTCGTCCTCCCTCCGTCTGTTCGGTGCCTCTGTGTAGCTTTCTCCGAGGTGAGTCAATGCATTCTGCTCACTTTTGCTCCTCTGAAGTTTTTGTTTTCTTTCCCGATTTCTGACTTTTGTGATTTTAACTCTGCCGCTGAATGCAAATAAAACCATCTGTCGCAGAGCTTGTTGGAATTATGAGAGCTGCTCAGGTTTCAGGGGACGCATCGATCACGATTGCATGTTTGAGGGAAGTGTGCTGTAATTAGAACCACAAAGGAGACACACTATAATAGAGGCACCTATGGTATTTGTATAGATAGTAATACTGATGCTCGAATTCTTCCAATAAACAAATGCACCTAAAATCAGCGGCGTTGACGGGAAAAGTAAAGATCATTAAAGAAAATCAAAAACTATAAACTGAGAGAAAAGGAGTGGTTATTATGGGAAGACGCGTGGTCCATAATAAGTGACCACATTTTACACCAAGGTAACGTGGAAGTGAAACTAGTGGTTTTTATTAATGATGTTCGGCTCTGTGGGACCTGTTTTCATTTGTTTTTATCAAGAGCAAAATGATATGATAAATAATTTTTTCAAACTCAGACTCATTGGCCTCGGCTCAGATTGATGAGTCTGAGTTTGAAAAAATGTTTTATCATTTATCATTTATCTTTTGATGAAGAACATAAAAAACAGATGAAATCTGGTCCACAAACCCAAACACCATACAAGTATGAGGATGACCTAATTTAATTCATTGTTCACCATAGATAAGAACTGAAAACGGGCTCCAAATTGTCTGATCCACTGGAATCATATGCTTCACAGCTCATCAATTCCTTTTCTTTGCACGTGGCAGAGAAAGTGACTGTAAATGTGAGTGAAGTTTAGCAGTAAATGTTCAGTTTGTTCAGAATAAAATCTGCAGCTTCCCAAGAACGATATTAAGCTCCAGTGTCTCAGTGCCAGAGAAGTGGAGGTTAGATCGGTGTTACATCAGCACCACTGAGGGTAAATAGTTCTAATCACACAAGTGCCATGCAGACTAGCTTAAAAGATTTTTTGAGAAAAAACCTAAGTGAAAAGGAGTGCCGTGTCAATGACAGCATCCGTGTCACAATCTTATCAATTCCCAACACTTCTGTTTACTGTGCATGTCCTGCTCTGCATGTTTCTTACATTACCTGGTGCAGTGCACTTTGTTGAAAGAGTTTCATTGGTCAGATACTGTATGCTGTGAACGCATGCTGCTGCACCCACAGTCTGCAGAAACATTTAAAAAAAAAACTGCCACAATAGAAAAAGCAGAGATGAATAAACCTGTCAGCCGCTTCACCTCCAAACCAAAAAAGTGAAAACATGCAAGAAACTACTTTCACTTCTCACTGAAAACAGAACCGTCCTCTGTGTGAAATGTCACATGCTGACCACATTCTGCTGCTCTGCTGTGAGAAAGGCGACTCCCATCGTTTTCCCTTTTTAGCACTAAATGAATCATGCAGTTTGATAACCTCCTACAGGCTAAACGGCTTAACTTCTTCTCCATCAATCTGGGTTCAAAGATGGCACTAATCACACAAAACGCTCTCAGAAGGAAGTTTCCAACATCATATTTGGAGTTTCCGTCGTCATTAGAATATTCCCACGTTGTTTTGACCCTAAACAGTCAAGCAGAGCGGTATTTATGTATTTATTGCTGTATCTGCAGTATTTCCTGTGCCTGCTGCCGCTGTGTCTTTAGTTTCAAAGCTATTTTCTCAGACATGGTTAAAAATAAACTGTTTTAGAGGCGGACTCAGATGGAGTGTTCCCCTGATGCCTCGCATCCTTTCCTTTCAGCAAACACAAGAATCCAAACCTGATGTTAATAGAGTTAGTGTGCACTAACAGAGAAAACAGATCAACATAACATGAAAGCGTTTAGTCCTAGTAAGCTGGTGTAAGACTGCTGCGCTGTCATACAGGGTGACTCAGTCATCTGGACACGCTGCTGCTGGTTTCGCATGTTGTACTGAGGACATGCATCGAAGATCCGGGTTTCAATTCTCCATCATCATCTGGGATCACATCCTCTTCCCCTTCAGACTTTTGCTTCACTCAGCACTTCTCTGTCATTCTAGGAACACGAGGAGATTACATTCACAGAGCCGACATCTGAACTAAGATGATCTTTGTTGGCCGAGTTTATCTCAGCGCTAATTTCTGCACTAGATTTTGGAAAACTTTCAGAAACTTGTCCAAACTTGGTTTTGAAAAAAGCCACTTGAGACCAATGTATCTGATGTATCTGCAGCAGCTTTACACTAAACTCTCATCTCTCCTTCATCAGTAATTTATTAAGCTAAAATGATTTGCATTCCCTCGTTCCAGCTTCTCCACTGTGAGGATTTGTTGCTCGTCTCTGTTTTATTTAATTTAGACCTGAAACCATAGTTAACATTCCCTCATTCAAGCATCCAAAATGTTCTTCATCATATGAGACACTAAACTGAACATCTTTGGGTTTTGTGCTTAAATCATCACAACAAAACCTTGAGCCCCAGAAAACTGTATGTTTCACTTTATTTCCCCACAATTACTGACAAAACAACGAATCAACTATCCAAGAAAATAAATGAAAATAATTGTTAGTTGCCGTATCAATATTGTTATTATATTAACCTCTTAAGACCCGAGCTCTTGTTTGATATGCATTTTTTATTTCTCCTTGCTATTTGGGCTTATTGGACCCTGATAAGTATAAAACCTAAGCATCATCTTTTTACATGGTGTAGTTTTAGAGAAACATTATGTCCACATATGTGGACAATCGGTCTTAATGTCCAGAAAACACAATAAAGTCACCTTTGTGCAAAACTCTTTATTTCCACCCTGAACATAGCAGGTTTTTTTCCTGACTGCTTTTGCATGTATTTATAACACATACAAAACAGATTTTGAACATGTTTTGAAAATCACGGTGCAAAAAACAATATGAAATATCAACACTTTTGCCCACATACATGTCCATACGGCCCCAGCTAAGCAGAATGAACTACTATGGTAATATAACCCAGAGTGTGATGTCCACGCATGTGTACGCCGGGTCTTTAGAGGATAAATGAATATTGTGGGTTTTTTTTATTGTGGGTTGATTGGAATAAAAAACAAGCAATCTACAGACGTCATTTTGGTCAGATTAAACAGATTAATAGACTTTTTAATAATAAACAGATAATGTTCCCAGAATGTTCCCATAAATCTCTTAAATGATTAGTAGTACAGTGGAGACCCGGTGGAGCAGATGAAATCTGTGCTTCCTGTACTGTTTCCCCCCTCTTGCTCATGTTGTTAGTTGTTCAGTGTGATCTACTTAGAAGAGCAGCAGGTGAAAGTACATTCTGCTGCATGTTTATGATGACTCACCTGAGGAGTCAGCCACTGCTCAAAACCAAATCACTGCTATCGTTCCTTCCAAAGTCACTGCTATAGCATTACTCATTTAGGTACTAGTTTACGTTGAAATAAATTGCCGCCATCTGCTGTGACACTTAACATAACATGCGGTTGACTATAAAAACACTGACTCAGTGCTGTTTATGAAGCAGTTATCTGTCCCGGAGATGTTCATGTTGTCACAGCCTTGGGACCATGACCACTCTCCCCTCTGTGTTGCAACCGCTGTCCCACAAACAGATGGACAAAGTTCGCACGACTGAGCACATGCTTAAGCCAACACATCCAGCGACCACTTCACTGAACACAAACAAGAGTAAACAGGCACTTGTTCCTTTCCGTCAGTTTGTTGTCGTGAAATCAAACATTGCAGAAATATGTTCAGTTATTTCCCAACAGTTTCTGTTCTGCCTCAGACTTCAGTTTACAACATGTTACATGTGACAAACTACCGGGAAGGTCATGGAAAGGAGCCGCCTGCATCTAAAGCAAAGTCATAAACATGTAGGTCTAAAACCTTTGCGCATGGACTGGCAGAGCAAAGACAATCAAATGACTCAGGAAGCAAGCTTCTAGGCCACAAAGAGGGTCTGGAGGTAAAAGCCCCATTCATTCTTCACAGAGACAAGTCATGTCATGTGAGCACATCAGCTTGGATTGACTCGCCTCATTTCAGTGAGAACACCGTGTGGACTGCAGAACAAACTAAATAAACAAACAAGAAAACAAGGTCGTCCTGCCAAAAAGTTGAAGCTGCATCAGCCAATCAGAACGCGCTGGCTTATCCTGGTTTACTACTTTGTGACGCAAATGCTGCAATGCGAGTGAAATGATCTCTGTGCACTGAGCCTCCACACTCATGAATCTATCACTTCAAGCCGCCTCCCTGGGTCATGTGATCTGCACCTGAAACCAACCTGACTCACTAGATGGTGTGTTGCACAGAACCATCCATGAGGTCACTCATAAGAACTGTTTGTAGCGGGGGAGGGATGTTCAAAAAATACTTGGCAGATGGTATCAGCGTTTCACACAGGCTCCAACCAATCAGATCAACATACCATCCAACGTGGTTACAGAGCGTGCTGAAGCCCGTCAGGAGCAGAGAGAAGACACCAGCGCCTTTCTTTGCTCTTCTTCTTCAGGAGCCACCATTGTTGTCTTTGAATGGACAGGCAGTCTGAATTGCTGTGTTTTGGCCACACACACACACACACACACACACACACATACACTCCTCACTAAAAGTCAGGGATATTCAGCTTTCAGGTGAAATTTCAGGATGAAGCTAAAATGCATTCTAACCTTTCCAGGTGAACTTAATGTGACCTTCTCTAAACCTTTGAATGCACATGTCCAACTGTTCAGTGTCTCAGTACTTTCTGCACCAGCTGCTGTTCTCTAACAAGAAGCTTAACAGCAACATTCACAACAGGTTTGATCCATGAATCCACCAATACATTTCCTGCTTCAGTTAGAATTGGTATTTAAACAGTCCTCCTCATCCTGCTGTTCACATTCTGACATCATGAGACCAAGACGACACCTAACAATTGATCAGCAGCACCTCAACACTGGAGGCTTCAAACAGGAAGTCCTCAGACGGAGGTGTTCACTGAGCTTAGAGGGTCACAGAGTGTCATCAGGAGGTTGGAACAGTGATACAGAGACTGGAAGAGTCACAGAAAGGAGAGGAGTGGACGTCCTTTGGCCACGTCCCAATTTATTGAGACACTGAACATGTTTTGTTGTGGTATACCCACCACTGTTGGTAGATTTTCTTTCAATAAATTGTTTAAAATTAAGAAACTACCATTGCATGCTTCTACTTAAATGTCCTACTTTCATGATATAATATCACTGTAGCATTCACTTTTTACATTTTCCATATATTTCACCTGAAAGTCGAATATCCCTAACTTTTAGTGAGTAGTTTATGTAACTTGAAGCCTGCTAAGATGGACTTTCACATGATGGTGATCTTGAGAGTCCATGACCGGCCTTCATTTCCCTGAGGGACACGCTTTCATGGGCTCTGAGCTCGGGAACCAGCCAGCGTGGGTTAGGAGCTGTCATGGCCTCGATTACTTACAATAACAGAAGTAAACTCTTAAAAAACTGAACTGCTGTCAGCACAAGTGCAGTCTGAATCTTCATGTTCAAGTAGCAATGTCCCTGATGTTGGCCTCAAGGTTAAAAAAGCAGATTTGGATCCATCAACGCGACAGGGGCAACGTCTGTGACTGGGAAGTTTTGTTTCCATTAGCTGTTGCGTGCAGCTGAGTGCAGAGTCAGTTACCAGTAATATGTGGGGGCGAAGCTACGGCGAGGTGCTGTAAAGCACCGAGCTGCTTCAAGCCACAAGTAGCAAACATTCGTTTTGCAAAGTGTGGAAAAATAAACTGAACATTTGTTAGTGGTCACCCGACTCTTGGTAAAAAGAAGGGAACAACGCTGAATCACTGCCACACAGACACCACCAACGCCTCCAGGCCTCCGCTCGTGAAGGAAGACACTTGCCAGACGTTTCCCTCTTTCCTGTGACTCAGTCGGTTCCTCCCCGTCTGTCAGTACCATAGCGTGCTGAACAAGCTGAGCTCCTCCCACCCTCCTCCTCCTCTCTGCCTGGGCATGTCCCACAGTAAAAGTATGCTGCCAAGCACTCCTGGATCCCTTCACAACATCCAGAGTCAGAGGGTGAAATGTTTGTCCTGAAACAATCGATGTTCCCCTTTTAAGGTTCTTAATGTGCCTCAAAAATACATTTGTGATCTCAAGTGCAATTAGCCTGCTGCTTTTAAAGCCACAACATGCTACTTTTTGAATATTTTAATAAACTGATATTCACTTGAACACTGCTGATCCTCATTTTCTTTTTGTTCGTTCAGTTCCCTTCATGCTGAAACAGCTTATTACTCCACAGAAACTCTTCTTGTTTCCAAATGTAACACTTGAATCAAGTCCAATCATGTATTGATCAAAAACTGTGCAGTGTGGAAACATTACTATATTCTTAGAGGTATACGCATTTCAAAAGACACCTTTGTCCTTCCAGTAAATGTACACACTCAGCAGTGTCGTTGCCTTCCAGTTGTTTCACACCTACCTACTCAAGTTACCAAAGTGATGCGTCTGTAGGTGTAAATATGCTTTGACCTACACATACAGACGTACGTTGACATCAGAAAATGTCCTATTTGTGGAAAAACAGCTTTGTTACAGGCACTAAAATCACCCTTTCATCTGGATGTATCCAGACCGGAGACTCGTCATATAAAAAAATACCCATAAACACCTGCAGAAAAAAAAAAATCCACAAAGACAAACACACACACACTAGTTCATACTCTAGATCTATTAAAAATATAATCACAATAAAGTTTTACGATATAACCCACAGTGGGACACCCTGAAGGCTCACGGTGGTCATTCATGCACTTCCAGGCAAAGCTGAGTAGGAATGTTGACTGTGCTGAGGAATGCTGGGCCTTGATCCAGCTCCCAATCGTTACGCAGCGTTTTATCAGGAGTTTCTAGAATGACTCCTGCAATACCAGAACATTTGTCATCTTTGTCTGAGGAGGGGGGGTGTGTGCGCTGGCGTAAAGAGACGATAGGAGATATGGGAAAGGAGAAGCAGAGAGAGAGGAGGACGGACCCACTTTTAGAAAGATTAGGTAAGATGACGTTTGGCTAAAAAGGGAAAGTGAACTGTTTATTGCTGACTGTTGCTGCGTGAACGGTCAGTGTCACTGGACACAAGTGTTCCAGTAATATGCTCAGCAGTTTGTCGTCACTTCTTGGCTTGTTGTATCAGTTCATCCCTAACGGTTCTTCTTCATGTGTGCTTTTCCAGCCATGGCCGTGCGTTCAGCACTGGGAAGCCTTCTGTTTTTCCTCGGGCCATTTAGGATCTGTGCAGGATTCCTCCAGGGTGAGTCTGACTGCTCTTCATGTATGTGGTGCTTCCATTTCATACACGTCATACAGTTTGTCCTCCGGTGGCCTCTGGAGGGCACGGCAGTAACAACAGCAGCTTGTTCAGCTGTTCAGTCTGTCCTCAGATGTGAGCTCTTAAGGAGTGTCACACTGACACTCATTCTTGCTGTATATATTTTAACCTGTGCAGTATCTTTTATTCATGCACTTATTCATTCTAGTGATGGGAATTTCAGCTCTTTTCAGAGAGCCGTCTCTTTTGGCTCCCAAGTGGCTCCTCAGATTTTTTGTTGCTTCAATAAATGTATTATCAAATTATGTGTAAAATGAATTCCTAATGTAAAAAACACATTATATAGAATATTTATTCTTTATATTGCTTTATTAATTTTAAATTATTTAGTTTTACTGGGGTCATGGAGCTCTGGGCTGCAGGTCTTGGTGTCTGTGGTGTTGTCCTGGATGATGCTGTAGACACACTGGCACCTTCATTAACAGCAGCTTCCCTTGCTTGTCTTTCCTCCTCTAACTGAATTCATGGTGAACAGTACGGTTCACTTCAAAGAGCCGGCTCTAAGAACCAGATCGTTCGCAACCGCCACATCACTACTTCATTGACTTATTTTAACCTGTGCAATACTCACTGTCTATGTGCAATAACCATTATCAGTCACGTTTTACAGCATATTTATTTTATGCACATGATGACAATTGTGTGTGAGCTGCTCATGTGTGTGAATGTTGGATGCGTGGTTCTCTTTAAGTATCGTTTAGATATATACATACATGCACTGAATTAATATTGACTTTGACGGTTCAGACCTGCAGTCTGCAGATGTACATCATATGTGTTATTATACCAGTTAAATCGCTCATCGCTAGTTTATGATGGGAACAAAAACACTGACTGAAAATGGAAAAATCCATCTCAGAGACAGAGCAGCGTGGAAAAATACTGGAGGTCTGGCACGATGTCCACTAGGGAGCTCTACATAACTGAGCTGCTAGTCAGACGCCAGAAAATAACACTGGACGCGAGGGCAAGGCAGATTCAGCATCGAGGCCATTCAAAGTGTTTTACATGAGACAGAAAAGACTCATGTTTTTACTTATACTATACTAATTATAGTGAGAGCAAGTATTAATAGAAAGCTTAAGTAGAGACCCCAAAGCTAACCTCTTCAACCTAGAAACGTTCCCTATTAACTCACTTTAAAGTTACGTGAAGCACTTTGAATGTAATGAAGCAACCTATATAAATAAAACTGCCAAGCATTGCCTGACAGACAAGTATTTCTTGCAGGAAACTCCCACATTTGAGCCTGAGAAGTTTGTTCAGAGCTCTGTCAGCACTGAAAGGCTGAATAAATGACACATCTCCACTCATGCCTGTGTTGCAGAGAACTGTACCAGCTATGATCTCCAGTTTGAGAGGGTTTTCTCCGTTCCCGGGGATGTGGCAATGCTGTACAGCACGCTGGTGTATCCAGATGTTTTCAGCTTCACAACTGTCCCCTACAACATCAGCTGGTACGACGCAAAGACGGGAAGAGAAATCAGCAACCAGACCGGACGAATCCTGGTGCTCGAGGACACACTGTGGTTTCTTAACGTCACACTGGAGGACCAGGGGGAATATGTGACCGTCCTGAGGTACGGTGGCGTCAGTACCCACATGTTAGTGATCACATGTTCACACGAAGACTAGCCACCTGACAGATGTAGTATCACATTTACTGTAGCTGCATGTAAACATCTGTGGAAACAATACGACAGCAGGATGAACAGTATGATTCATACGACAGCTGCTGCTGACTCTTCAATTCTGAAAAACTAATTTTACACACACATTATTTGCCATGGCCACAGGAGACTGTCTCCCCCAGCTTTGAAATTGAACATATTTTTGATGCTTGAACACTCGAATAGAAGCTATTAAAACTTTTTATCAATGATTATTTAATAAGGCAAACTGATTTAATGATAATTCAGCCTCTCGTTGCCTACAGATGACCAGAAAATCAAAAAAAAGAACTTCCCCTTTCGTTTTCAATAGGACTCCCTCTCAGTGCTTCAGCCAGGCCACCAATCTGGTCGTGGATCTCCCAGTAGCTGGAGAGTGTGGAAGGCCAAGGAAGGCTCATCAAATGCTTACAAATGGAATCACTGACAACCTGCACTGCCCTCTGAAGGATTATATCCATAAGCTGGACAGCTACAACATCACTTCCTCC
This sequence comes from Pempheris klunzingeri, assembly GCF_042242105.1. Lineage (NCBI taxonomy): Eukaryota > Metazoa > Chordata > Actinopteri > Acropomatiformes > Pempheridae > Pempheris > Pempheris klunzingeri. The sequence continues at coordinate 24,851,301 of NC_092021.1, forward strand.
ATCAAGTGGTACAAAGTGAGTCTGCTGAGGTTATTTAAGATGTGGTAGAATAGCCTCACTGGTTCAGATCTATACAGACATGTTAGTTTTATTATAATAATTATAATAATAATCCCTTACATTGTGCACTGGATCTGAGAAGGCAACTACAAAAGGTCTTAAATTTAGCAAAAAGCTTCTCTATATTCAGCAGGTATGAGATACAAGGGAGAAAATAAAAGATCTAATATAGATGCACACTACCTTAATACAAATTTTGTTAAATGGTACTGCTGCCATTGTGTCAACTCGCTCTCCTTTTGTTGGAAACGCCCCTTTAAGTTTGACTTGAAGCAGCCTTTTCTTTACATGGAGGCAGTCACTTCTCATGCCGACTGCCTGGAGGAATAAAAAGGACATTTATTCATATGAATCAGTGGATCATTACTATAATAGACCATGAGAGATCTGCTTGAAGGGAGGGAAACTCTTATGTTTTTCCCTGCAGTTGTCGAGCAGTGAGCCTGAGGCTTCAGACCCCCCAGCTCTGCTCACCATCATTAAACAGTAGTATTTTCTTTACGCATCCTCATTGTAAGAGGCTTACAATGACTTGACTTGTGTTGTCTTCTCTCTTGTAGGGTTGTGACCCCATAGTGGACGGGACAGACGGGTATACCTACAGGGACATGGCCAAACTGAAGATCGACAAGGTGAAACTTCACAATACGGACTTCTACACCTGCACTCTGACCTTCACTCTCGGCGGCATCACAGGATCCCTGTCGGAGACCATTGACGCATGGGTCAAAGGTAAGGAGACTTTAACACACCAGTTCCCACAGTGGAACACACTTGACTTCTCCAAATCTTTAGCACTACCGGTGAGCTGCACATAAACCACAGCAGAGCTCAAGACATGTTGATAAGTCGACAGCATTAAAGGGAGAACAAAGACAGAGTGGGAGAACTCCATACAGTATATTTATGCAGTGTGTCTTTTCAGATGATTACGCAATGGCCCCACAAGTGCATGAACCAGCGCATGAAATAATCACAGCACAGATGGGTGAGTCCCTGTCTGCAACATATTCTATCAGTATGGTTCTTTGCAGTTTAAACATCTGGTGTTGGAAGTGACTCCGGCTCCGTTCAGACCAACAGTTTGTACTGTCAAAAAAACACACTCATTTTCCTCCACGGAGAGTAAATGCAAGTGCACATGTGATCAAGTATTGTTAACCTTGTAACCGTCCGTTTGGACAGTGAAGTTTAAAATCTGGTCTCATTGTATTTTTGCAATTGTATGCACGTGCAATGCTTTGGTGCTTCACACGCTTTCAAAGTTACTGCTGTTTTATTTCAAACAGACCTTCAGGGTCATCGGCTTTTTGTTGGAACACACGTTCACAGTGCTATTTTTGGTCCGAGCGCATGCCAGGGTCTGAGGCTCTTTACTGGCATATAATGTGTGCATTCATTAATCTGAGAAACACTATTCATGTTTCTAACTTAAGAGAAATAGTTTTGTTAAGAGTAGTTTCTGTTATTGTTTTGTTTGCATGTGTTTAGGCTCAAATTTCAGCAAGCGGTGCCTGGTGTTTGTGCCGGGTTTCCAGAAGTCTTCAGCTGATATCTTTTGGATGGTTAGATACAGTTTGATTCAAAAGACCCAACCGTCTGAGCGTGTCTACACATCGAAGCAACGGTGAGCACCTATTTCTGTTTCTTTCATTTGTTTCATCTGTTGCTTTTGGGGACATAAATCATATGTTTCTTTGGTGTTTACGAAATTACAAGCCCTCCATCGTTACAGAGATCCATGTATGTCAAAGCATGTACTTTTAAACTTGGGTTTAAAATGACTGGTAGGTGCACAGACTTTTGGAACAGCTCCGGTAGATCGCCTCCACTGGCAGCCACAAACAGACTGGAGGGAGCTACAATGACTGCAATGTGATCCCTCAGGGCAACTGCTACTTGTTTCTGCCACTGGCAGGCTGCAATTGTAATTCAAAGTGTCAGACAACACTGCAGAAAGGATCCAGAAAGCATCAGTTAGTTCAGTAACAACACAATATTTGTGTAACATGGGGCAACACAAACAATAGAACGGTCGAGGAAAAACTAGTCCAGCCACTCGTATGTTCTGCCAGGTAAAACGACTGGTTTTGTCTGTAGGGATCCTTGTAGACACAAATAACAGTCTGAGCCTGTCAGCGGCCTGTCAGGGATTACTTTACAGTCACTGTAACTTGCTTTCTTCCCACAGGCAGCCAAGAACCAGGTCCATTTCCAGTCATTTCAAGCCCAAAATATGTAAAAATAAAGCCCAGGTTTAAAATGAGGAGAATGTGGGGCCAGTTTCTAAGAAAGCTTTTTCAGATCTCATGTAGTTTTTTCAGAAAAATACAACACAAAGAGGTGACGGTATATATTTGTAAAGTATAAAGTAGTGAGAAGTGGATATTTCTACTTTAACCAAAAACAGTAGCGTCACGTTTTGTTGCATTGCCTTTATTTCTGTCCTCACCAGTTCATGGAGCCAGGAGGTTCCTCCTAAAGGTGTGTGGTTGGAGCGAATGCTGATGTTTTCTGAGCTGCAGGCGGAGGATTTCCACGTCAACTACACTTGTCGAGCGTTCAGTGCCAGGGGTCAGCGTGAGGAATATTTCACTCTGCTGCCAGCAGGTAAAGGCAGAGTACAACTCTTTTCAAAACACAATTCTTATTACTATGCACTGCCGGGGCACACACAGCCATTGTGGAGCGTTTTCTATTCCATTTAGTCCAAATGTGACACCTCACATTACTTGTTTTATCCAGATAAGAGCCCAAAATGATAGACGACCAAGAAAACCACCAACCACTTTAGAAAAGTTGTAATTTGAAACCCCAATGGATTAAAAAAAAATCCCACACAAAGAGTAATAACTGACCATGTTTATAGCTGGAGGTGTCTCTTTTACAGTGGTGGCCTATGGAGAAAATGTTCTTAGGGGTTTAGGGGGTTTTTACCGCAATGGGTCACTGGAACTGGAAGCAAGGCTGAGCAGCTGAACCTTATCCAGGTCTTCTAATTTATTCATGGGCAGGCAGAACACATCTTATACTTATACTGGTGTTTCTGAAGGGGAAACACATTGGCTGCCAACCTGCCAAACAAACTTACTGTGTAACTTAACATTACACACTTCATTCCCAGTCACAGAAGGAACATTTCCATCATGGGTTCATCCAGAATAAAGTAAATCCTCCAATTTTATCTTCCTCAGATAGAGGGAGGACATGAAGACTGTTGTGTTGGTACTTGCAGACAACAGCAGAACAACTTTCATGCCTTGATCGTACCTTTGACATCTTAAAGGAGCTCGTATTAGTGAGGGAATAACAATGGCGGACAGCGAGGTGGATTCAGGTTTTCAGTGGGTGGGGATGAAGGGCTTGTTCAGCAGAGCTGCTTCTGACGTCAGAGGGGGAGCCAAACTCTAAACGACATGTTTGCACACGCAGCTCAGACGGAGAACGGCACTACTGCAAAAAACACTGAAGCCTGAATAATTCTTTTGACACTCTCCAATGAATGGGTTGCCATTACATGACACAGTATGCAGTCACCTTAACACATGCATGGAGGAGAAGCAGCCTAAAGTTGTATGTCTGTTATGTGCCCTGTTCATCTGTACAGATCCCAACATCATACTTCCCATTGGATGCGTGCTTGGTGGTATGATGGTTCTCTTCATCACCAGTGTCATCGTCTACTACCGTTTTAAGGTCGACATTGTGCTTTGTGTCAGGAGAACTTTTCCAGTCCTCTATACAAACACAGGTAATGTTACACAGCAGTTGTTGTCAATCACTCAGTTTTTATTTATTCTTTACCCCACAGTGATGCTGATGAAACACACACATACAGCACACACAGAAAAACTAAAGACAAGGGAATCACCGCCTTTCTCTTTATGTTTGAAATGTGAGGGAAGTCGTGCATAACCGGCACGAAAAACAGCGCTGAGCAAAGGTAACACAGACTCCAAGTTTGTGTCGCTTGCAGTTACACAACAGGTTAAGTAAGCACAGCCCCACCTTGCATAGAAAATTTGCGTCTGTGCTTCAATCAATCAATCTTTATTTATTTAAACATTATCTCGAGACAGTTTTCATAAAAGAGGAGGTCTAGACTTAAACTCTTCATTAAGAAAGAGCCAACGATTCATGAATTCAAGAATCCCCACATGAGCGAACATGTTGAGGGAAAACTCTCCAAACCTTGGACATGCAGCTTGCAACTGTAAGAGTAAAAATAAAGCAATGTGCACAGAATGAACTTAGACTTGTTTTAAGTGACTTCAGACTAGAATGACTTGGACTCGTTACGTTTTCCTCACCTGTTAACCAGTGAAAGCACCCTTAATGAGCTCTTCTGTCTTTCCTGTGTCAGATTTGGACGGGAAGCTGTATGATGCCTATGTGGCGTACCCACGGACCTGCTCGGCTGGATTCAGCCAGGAAGTGGAGGTGTTCGCCCTTCACACGCTGCCCCAAGTGTTGGAAAAGGCCTGCGGCTACAAACTGTTCATCGCGGGCCGTGACTGCCTGCCGGGTCAGGGTAGGTCACCGGCATGGCGTTTGGCAGCATTGTAGCGGTTATTACTTGCCTTAGATATGGGGGTGGCAAGTGTCCATTGTAGAAAAGAATATGACCCAACTCTACCAGAGGACCTTCGCTGACAAGTTTTATATCGTCACTGACTCACACCCCAGTACTGCAAACAGCATTTATCATAAGGGGTGAGTGAGGAGAATTCTGGGTTTGGTGTCATTTCAGTGCCATATTTTAACTTACAGATACAATAACACTCTAGGCTGGGAAACAATGGATGAACATTTATATTTTCATCAGAAAACTGGCCCTAAATCAGCGATTCCCGACCTTTGTGGCTGCTGAGCGCTCAACACAAAGCAGCGTCCTAACAGGCCGCCACGTCTACCAGCTAGTTGCGACCAGTTTGGGTTTTGTTTTGATTCTAATATATTGTAGAAATAAAATTAAATTAAATAAGACACAACCTAGTTAAATTAAGGAGTGTCTTATTCTTAAAGGTAACATTCAGGAGAAATACCATAAAGATTAAAGGTCTGATGTGTTTGTTTTGTGTAAGGCAAGGCAAGGCAAGGCAAGGGAGATAAAACAGATTAAAAAGATATAATAAAATAATAAAAATAATAAAATAATGATACAGTGCAGTTAATAAAGGGCGTGAGCAAACATGAAAGTCTTCAGTGTTGATTTAAAGGCACTGAGGGTTCTGGCAGACCTGCAGGTTTCTGGGAGTTTGTTCCAGATGGTGGGGGCATAGAAACTAAGTGCTGCCTCACCCTGTTTACCTCTGACTCCAGGTACAGTTAGAAGACCAGTACCAGATGATCTAAGAGGTCTGGACGGCTCGTAGTTGAGCAGGAGGTCAGAGATGTATTTCGGCCCTAAACCATTTAATGCTTTGTAAACCATCAGCAGGATTTTGAAATCATGCAGCTGTCTGATGGACTTTTTAGTGAGACCTGTAAAGACACCGTTACAATAGTCAAGCCTACTAAAGATAAATGCATGGACTAGTTTTTCCAAGTCCTGCTGGGACATAAGTCCTTTAATCCTTGATATGTTTTTAAGATGATAGTAAGCTGACTTTGTTATGGTCTTAATGTGGTTGTTCAGATTCAGGTCTGAGTCCATGACTACACCTAGATTTCTGGCTTGGTCTGTGGTTTTCAGCATTACTGCTTGGAGTTGAGTGCTAACTTTTTGTCGTTCTGCTATGGCACCAAAAACAATGACCTCCGTTTTATCTTTGTTTAACTGAAGAAAATTCTGGCACATCCAGTCATTGATTTGATCAATGCAGGTGCACAGTGTTTGTATGGGACCATAGTCCCCTGGTGATATGGTTATGTAAATTTGTGTGTCATCTGCATAGTTATTATTTTGTTTTTCTGCATAATCTGGGCTAGGGGAAGCACGTAGATATAAAAAACAAGAGGTCCTAGAATGGAGCCTTGGGGAACCCCACAGTAATTTTTGTTTGCTCAAATGTGTAGTTACCTATAGACACAAAGTAGTCCCTGTCCTTTAAGTTGGATTCAAACCAGTTTAGAGCTGTGCCAGAGAGTCCTACCCAGTTTTCCAGTCGATCAAGTAATATACTGTGGTCGACTGTATCGAATGCAGCACTGAGATCTAGTAATACTAACACTGTAATCCTGCCATTGTCAGTGTTTATGCGTATGTCATTGAAGACCTTAACTAGCGCAGTCTCGGTGCTGTGGTTTGGTCGAAAACCTGACTGGAAGACATCAAAACAGCTGTTCATTGCTAAGAACTCATGTAACTGTTGAAACACAGCTTTTTCAATGATTTTGCCCAAGAACGGCAGATTTGATGTGGGCCGATAGTTGTTCATTACACCTTTGTCCGGATTATTCTTTTTTATAATGGTTTGATGACTGCAGTTTTGAGGGCTTGTGGGAAAACACCTGAGAGAAGAGACATGTTTACAATTTGCATCAGATCTGAGGCCATGACATTTGAGACTGTTTTGAAGAAGCCTGTCGGCAGAATGTCAATGTATTTTGTTGTTAAAGAAAGAAGCAAATTCATTACAGGCCCTGTTGGACAGCATTTCAGGGGCAACTGACACTGTGTTGTTCATGTTTCTGGTGATGATGTCAGAGAAGAAAGATTGCCTTGCATTCCTCAGTTCCATATTATAGATCTTAAGCCTTTCTTTGTAGATCTCATAATGAACCTGGAGGTTTGTTTTTCGCCACCTGCGCTCAGCTTTTCGACATTCTCTTTTTTCAGCTCTTACCAGCATGGCGTCTCTCCAAGGAGATTTACTCCTCTCAGAGACAACTTTTATTTTACTTGGAGCAATGGCATCAATGATGTTGGCCATTTTGGCATTGAAATCATCCACCAGCTCATTTACTGAGGCCCTGTACAGGACAGGTGTTTGAACAAAAGCCTGATTTTTCACTGGTGTTTTCAGTGATACATCGTTTTGAGATGATTTTCCTTTTGAACACTTGCGTGCACAGAGACAGTGCTCTCAAAGAAAACACAGGCATGATCAGATAAAGCAACATCAGTCACTACAACCTTGGAAATGTTCAACCCTGCCTCTGTCCTGGGGGTTATCAACATGGATGTTAAAGTCACCAACAATAGCTAAACAGTCAAAGTCCATACATATTGTAGACAGCAGTTCAGTGTAAACATTGATAAATATGGCTCGGGAGGAGGATTTTAGCATAAGAGCCACATATTCAAACAAAGAAAAATTCCCAAAAGATAGTTGCTTACATTGGAGTGAATCATTAAATACTATAGCAACTCCCCCTCCTTTCTTGTGTGTTCTAGTCTCACTCATAAAACTGAAGCTGGGAGGGGTTGACTCGATAAGAACAGCTGCACTGCTGCTATGATCCAACCAAGTTTCTGGTAAAACCATAAAATCAAGCTTGTGCTCGGTAATAAAATCATTAATTAAAAATTACTTCCCTGTCAAGGGCCTAATGTTTAGTAAACACAGATTCAGTGTCTTAGGAGTGTTATCTATGAGACTCCCAATGATAGGCTGTGGCTCACAAGGAATGGACTTTAAATCTGATAAATTTACAGAACCGCATAGAGTTACCTTTGTTTTTCTGTTACCTATCAAAACAGCTATTTGCATGAAGGGCCCCGACTTGTCCAGGAAGAAGTAATGACTGCCCTTGATTTTGATTTTGCAGCCTGGACCCTTCACATATCAATTTGAGTCTTGTGTGGTTTGAGCACAAGCAACATTGTCAGCTTTCTCAACATTATCAGGCTGAGAAGAGAGACAGTGATGACGCAATCGTGGAGGGGGCTGTGGCGGTGATGAATGTCTTAGAACAAGTCGGATTACAGATTTAAGTCGGACTCCAGATTTGTTAAGGCATACCCCATCTGCCTTAAAAAGGTCTCGGCGTCCCCACATGCAGCTATGCTGGGGCTCATCACTTATCAAGCTCATGCTTTCCTAACATGACTCCACTGCATCTCTTCCCCCTGTGTCCTCCCTGCAGCCATAGTGGACTCTGTGGAAGAGAACATACAGGCCAGTCGGCGCCTCTTTCTGCTCTACACCGCCTCCACTTTCACCAGCAAAAGACACACAAGCAGCACCAGCAGCACAAGCAGCAGCAACAACAACAACGTCTCCAAGAACAGCGACAGCAGCGGCAGCGAAGACGACTGTTCAGACACAAGGCAGCAACTGGAGTGTATGGCAGCGATGCACAGAGTGCTGCTGGAGGGAACTCTGAAGGTGAAGAAACACACTTGTTGCAGAAAGTCCAGGCATACATGTTTCACCTTATTTAGTTCATCAAGCAGCTGTTCTCAGCAACAACAACAAAAAAACCCTTTGCAAAGCCACATCCGACCTATATTCTCACCCATATTTACCAAAATGTTAATTAAACATGATGATTGAGTGATGATTTGATAAATGTAGTTCACTACTCACTAAAAGTTAGGGATATTCAGCTTTCAGGTGAAATCTCAGGATGAACCTAAAATGCATTCTAACCTTTCCAGGTGAACTTAATGTGACGTTCTCTAAACCTTTGAATGCACATGTCCAACTGTTCAGTGTCTCAGTACTTTCTGCACCAGCTGCTGTTCTCTAACAAGAAGCTTAACAGCAACATTCACAACAGGTTTGATCCATGAATCCACCAATACATTTCCTGCTTCAGTTAGAATTGGTATTTAAACAGTCCTCCTCATCCTGCTGTTCACATTCTGACATCATGAGACCAAGACGACACCTAACAGTTGATCAGCAGCACCTCAACACTGGAGGCTTCAAACAGGAAGTCCTCAGACGGAGGTGTTCACTGAGCTTAGAGGGTCACAGAGTGTCATCAGGAGGTTGGAACAGTGATACAGAGACTGGAAGAGTCACAGAAAGGAGAGGAGTGGACGTCCTTTGGCCACGTCCCAATTTATTGAGACACTGAAATGTTTTGTTGTGGTTTACCTACCACTGTTGTTAGGTTTTCTTCAAATAAACTGTTTAAGATGAATAAAATCACCATTGCATGCTTCTACTTAAATGCCCTACTTTCATGATATAATATCACTGTAGCATTCACTTTTTACATTTTCATTATATTTCACCTGAAAGTTGAATATCCCTAACTTTTTGTGAGTAGTGTATCAAAGTTTCATTTCAGGGATCTTAAGTTCATGGTCACATGCTCAGAAGGGCACTGGTTCTAATCCGAGCGCTGCTCCACAGGTGGTTCTGGTCGAGATGGAGGAGATCCCCCCGGCTCAGCTGGCTCTCTTCCCAGAGTCGGTGCGTCACCTGAGGAAGAAGCAGGGCGCCGTGTGCTGGTGGAAGACGCTGAGGCCGAGGCAAAGGCGGCGGACGTGTACGGGGGGGAGGGAGGACAAGGAGAAAGGTGGACAGGACACGCGTTTGTCGCCATCCCTGTCGCCTTCCTCCAGGTTTTGGAAGGAGATGAGGTATCACATGCCGGTGAGGGGCAAGAGGACGATGTACCCCGAGAGAACTGCCCTGCTGAACTTATGATGGGGGCACGATGTGTTTACGTCAACTGTTGGACCAGAGGGCATCAGTATATGAACTATTGACATTCTCTGGCAGGGGAAGACTGAAGAATCAAATTAAATGATCCCGTGGAACTGTAAAATGTACATAGATATGTAAATATATATATATATTAAAAGAGTAAAAATGTAAATAAATCCAACAGTATCATATAAAGTAAAGAAGTAAACTGTCAGCTTCATTCATATATTTTTATTAAACTAGTTTTCATATACCTCTGTTAACGTTTAACACAGCTTACCGTACTTGTTTTGGTTCCATGCACCGTGGAAATTAGCTTTCAGTTCCAATCCTGTTGTTGTCAAAGTAAACTGCCATGTGGTGAACGTCATAGCACCCAACTGTCACACCTTAGGCAAACCGTTGTGGTATCTTTAAAAGTAACACTGGGAGAACGGAAAAGACGAATACTCTCTGACGAATACATTTATCATCCGTTAAAGAAAGGGAATTTGATTAGATGGGAGGACTGTTAAAAATCCATGATGGCTTTATTGTTTGACGTTGACCCTCTGTTTACAGGAAGGAGTGCATCTTAAAGAAATCCTCTGTCTCTAGGTGCAAAGTCTTCACTGCACTGGGGCAATATACAGCTGTCACTTACATATCTGGAGCATATTAGGTGTGGTTGGCCTGTATTTAAACCAAAGCTCCAGTGAGGCGGGGTGAATTATTGCTGCACAGGCAGTGAAGGCAGGAGGGAAAACCCAGCAGCTCATCAGAAGCTCCGTGCAAATAGTCTCAACACTCATCCTGGTAAGTTATACCAAACTCTACAGCGGGGGTGTGCGCTTTACGATGGGCTGTAGTGTGTCTAGAGTATGATTTTTCTATACATGGTTTCATATTGATGCAATTGTCTCTCCTGTCTCTTATGTCATATAACATCACTGTATTTCCTTCTGTGCGTTTTGGTAAATCAATGCTGAACAGTTTTGGAAACCATGTAATATTTGTCAGTGTTCAACAGTCTCGTCACAGAAAGGACTGAGAGTGTCTCTGTGACACAAACACAGCTTTTATGTGGCTTCACAGCCTTTTAATAGTTTCCTGTCATGGATTACCAGTTTTTATCAAGGTGTAACATTTCTAAACTATTTCAAGTGGGGTTTTATTCTATTACGTTAGATGAATTAGTTAGATAAATGACAACAAGTTTGTTAAACAATAAATCTTCTAAACTATTTATCAAGAAAAACATTTTATGGTGGTTGATGGTTTTCTCTGTTTATATATAGCACTGATTTGAAATCAACAAAACAAAACAAGCTATTTGAAGACACCGTCCTGGCCTCGAGGAAAACGCATGATTTCAAAAGCTAAACTGCTAATAAATCCATCTGCTGTCCTGCGTACGTGATGTACCCGTATAGATTAGTGCAAATTCATTTGTTTGCCTGAACCCAGCAGGTGGATCTAAATGTAGCTTAAAATTTGATGTAAATTAAAAGTAAATTAGCAAAAGAAAAAAAGGTGAATTAATCCACATTTTCAGCCACTACAGCTGCGCTAACATTAGAAGTTTAGCACCTTGTTGGCGCTAATTCTCCAGTGTGGTGCCGTTATCAACATGACATACTTAAAAAAGGGCCAGTCAAACCTCAGCTTAGACCACTAGATGCCCTGGTTACCTGTTTCCCTTGAATTAGCACTACAAATCTGATAAAAAAAATCAGAAAAATAAATGCATATTCAGGATGTTTGTTCCAACATGTCATTTATTATGATGCTTAATGATGCTGAGCACCATTAAGAATCATTGCCAGCAATTAATGTCTGCATCATTCTGTGAAACTTAAATATTCTGAATGAATATCTTGCAATGTCTGTGCAACATTTTACATTAACATTTCCCCGAGCTTCAGCTTCAAACAACTGGAGGATCACAAGGATTACAGATGGCACCATCAGACAGATCTGTCTTCTGCATGCCTGATCCGAATGTTGTGAGAGGCAAAAGCTGGTGGTGAGAGTCAAACAGCACCTGCAGCACTTCAGATTCACACCAGTGCACCTCAATCTACACACTATTGTTTCTCTGTGTCTCACTTTAGCAGTGTGTCTTCCTGTAGTGAGAAGGAGAGGTGCACACACTGTGGTTAAGATCTTTTTTCTCTCATACTCTCTTTTCCCCTCAGCATAACCACATTTTGTTGCCACTGTTTTCTTGTGAAGGCTTCTCACTCACGCCTGCCGACAGGAAGCAAAGCAACGAGATCAATTCAATTAAAAGTTGCCAATTGATCCTATCAGAGTGCAGCATTTTCCTCAGCTTCCAGTTTTCCACTTCAATATCCCCTGAACTACCTCAAAATACGAAACGTACCCTTATGGCTACTTCTGTTCAGACATTGCTTAACACTTAAGAGATTTTCATTCTTTAAATAAATAAGTTATATAGAAAAATAGTCAATTCCTAAAAGCAACACACCTTTGAAAAGCACCATGCCCTTACCATTGCCCTAACCCTGACCCCCTAATTCGACATTTCCGAAGGTTTTCTGCACAAAGGACTCATGAAGTACCAGAATATCGTCTATAGTTGCACTCAGAATTATTCAACCCCCGCTGAAAACTAGGTGTATTGGCAAAACGTACACACTTTCAGCTGTAAGTCGTTCTTGACAAAGCATCTTTTAATACTCAGTCAAGCACTCTTTTGCTGCAAACGTGATGCACAGCCAGACACCAGGTTCTGTCAGCGTTCCTGAGGAATCGTAGCCCATTCCTCATGAACAACATGGACTTTGAGGTATGTTTGGGATCATTGTTCTGTTGGAAAGTCCAATGAAGTCCAAGCTTCAGCGTGCTCTCCTAAGATTTTTCTCCCAGGATTTCCTGATACTTGATTGAATCCATCTTGTCCTCCAAAGCGATGCAGGTTTCCAGTGCCAGAAGAAGCAAAGCAGCCTCAGAGCATCACTGAGCCACTGCCATGCTTCACTGTAGGCAGGGTGTTCTTCTCAGCGTCTGCCTCGTTCTTCCTCCTCCAGACGTACCGCTGATCCATAGACCTGAAAAGCTCCAGTTTTGTTTCATCGCTTCACAAAACAGAAACCAAAAACTTTGAGCTGAGCTATCTAAATTGCTCCTGTTGGAGTTGTTCACTGAGCACAGCTGAAAGTTTATCAATTTAGCCAATACACCTACTTTTTAAGGAGGGTTGAGTGCAACTGTATGTCTAAGGGAGAGAAGCATTTCACGTGACATGACTTGAAACCTGAATCTCGAGAGAGAGGTAGGGGGAGGAAGGAAAGAGGGGAAGGGGCACAATAAAAGCCTGTCTTGAAGTGAAACAGGAAGGGGAAAACAAGTTTGCTGGCTGCGTGGTGTGTTTGTCTTGCATTACATAAGTGTCACTGGACAGACACGTTCCATTTAGTTGCTGGCTGTTTGTCATAATCCAGGCCGTCGTTGTAGTTTTCTCTGAAGTAGCATTTTTATATTGGGCTTTTTTAAAACACATTTGTGTCTATTTGTTACTTACATGTGTGTTTTTCCAGCCATGGGCCTGCATTTGGCACTGGGAAGCCTTCTGCTTTTTCTTGGGACATATGGGACCTGTATAGGATTCCTACAGGGTGAGCACAGCATATCTCTGTATCACTATATATCTATATCTCTCTCTCTATATATATATATACACACAGACATTTTACTTTTTAAGTATTCTTTTCACATGTTTTTGCCAGTTCTCTAACATCTGCCTCCAGTCTGTACTGAGGCATTTACCCCCCTCTTGTGGCCACTGGTGTAATTGCAGTAACTTGATAACACTTATTTTGGCTGCTGCTATCATCGTCGCACTGTGGAGTCTGGATATGGCTATAACATGTATACATTTTATTAAATCCTCATTGCAGCCTCTGTTTCTCATGTATAATGAGTACTTTTAGTTTCAGGTGGCAGAAAAAGTGGAAAAATCCATCTCACTGGTATAAAGCAATCAGGCATGATGTCCGCTTGGCAGATCAAAAAAGAAGTGAAAACATATAAAAGAAAAATTGGTGAAGACGTAATTTAGGCAAAGCACACTAAATTTCCTTTAATGAAATTAACGATATAAATAAAACTGCCAAGCATTGCCTGACAGACAAGTATTTCTTGCAGGAAACTCCTACATTTGAGCCTGAGAAGTTTGTTCAGAGCTCTGTCAGCACTGAAAGGCTGAATAAATGACACATCTCCACTCATGCCTGTGTTGCAGAGAACTGTACCAACAATGATCTCCTGGTTAGTAATGTTTTCACCGTTCCCGGGGATGTGGCAATGCTGCACAGCACTCTGTATGCAGATGTTTTCAGCTTCACAACTGTCCCCTACAACATCAGCTGGTACGACGCAAAGACGGGAAGAGAAATCAGCAACCAGACCGGACGAATCCTGGTGCTCGAGGACACACTGTGGTTTCTTAACGTCACACTGGAGGACCAGGGGGAATATGTGACCATCCTGAGGTATGTGACCATCCTGAGGACCATAGATCGAACACCCCCAGACATCACCACCATTTAACAGATATTATTGGTTATTGGCCATTTGAAAGGTCAGTTTTCAGTAATGAAGGCTCTGCTGCTGATCTCGCTACCTCTCTATTATCATCTGTTTGTTCGACACACCGCATGTCTTTGCATGCCAGAGTTTTGACACTTCCAGACAAACTCTGTAATGCACAAAGAAAAAACACAAGGGTGGTTAAATTCCTAGTGTGTATCGTATAATGTGTAATATATAATATTGTATAATGTCGATGCAAAATAAGAACAATGTGCAATTTTAATCACTTTAATTTGACGAACTCGACAACGAAAATGTCCCAGCCAAGCTGTGTTTTGTAGTGACATGCAGGTGCCATGAGATGGCAACAGCTGCCTTTGAAGTAAACATTGGACCCATGCAGGCCACTGACTTTTCCATGACATGTTTCTACAGAAATGAATTTTTACAATTAATACACGAATGGACTTTTAAAAAAAACAGCCAATTTGTTTTCAGATGCTTCAAAAAGCAGGAGATCTTCATTTGAGCGACCAATATTTTGCCAGCAGAATCAAATTGTTCACAGGATATTTAATCTTCAAATACTTGACTTCTTCCTTTACAGGGATTACAGGGATAACAGTGTTTAGGTGTGTCTATGAATAGATATGAAGTCAGGGACAGACATTTGGGTTCGCAGGGCTGACTCTGCTTTTCTGCTGTTAAACTGAAAAGTGAAGAAAAAGAACTTCCTCTTTCATTTTCAACAGGACTCCCTCTCAGTGCTACAGCCAGGCCATCAATCTGGCCGTGAATCTCCCAGGTGCTGGAGAGTGTGGAAGGCCAAAGAAGGTTAATATAATGTTTACAAATGGAGTCACTAACTGCCTGAGCTGCCGTCTGAGGGATTCTATCCGTATACTGGACAGCTACAACATCACTTCCTCCATCAGGTGGTACAAAGTGAGTCATGAGAAACTCTTTGTAGGAAACTTCCTTTGACTTGAAGCAGCCTTTTCTTTACGTGGTGGCAGCCTGGAGGAATAAAAAGCTCTGCTCACCATGCTGCTCCTCTTACCATCATTAAACAGTAGAATTTTCTTTAAGCATCCTCATTGTAAGAGGCCTGACTTGTGTTGTCTTCTCTCTTGTAGGGTTGTGACCCCATAGTGGACGGGACAGACGGGTATACCTACATGGACATGGCCAAACTGAAGATCGACAGGGTGAAACCAAACCATACGGACAACTACACCTGCACTCTGACCTTCACTCTCGGCGGCATCACAGGATCCCTGTCGGGGACCATTGACGCAAGGGTCAAAGGTAAGGAGACTTTAACACACCAGTTCCCACAGTGGAATATGCGCATAAACCACAGCAAAGTTTTGGAGCAGGTTATCCACACACAGTACATCTGTGATTGACTGGCGACCAGTCCAGTCGCCCAGTGTCCGCTGGGTTTGGCTGCAGCCAAGCAGTTTAGATAATGACCCTCTGTAACTGTTTTTCATTTTATCGCTCTTTTCAGATTACTTTTTGACTCCACAAATGTATAAACCGGCTCATGAAATAATCAAGGAACACATGGGTGAGTCCCTGTCTGAAACATATTCTGAGAAATATGGTGCTTTAAATGTTTCTTATTGAGACTGACTCAGGCTTCATTCAGACCCTTCAACACATCGTCCTTATTTATTTGACGGTTATTACACGGTGAGTAAATGCAGCTGCACATTTCAGGTAGAACACTATGTACATGGCAAAGCGGTATGCTACTGTTAACCTTACTTTAAACTTTCAAATCGAGGATTTCCAGGATTTATAAAACCCCGTGCGATGCTTTTGTGCCTCAAAAGCTATCAACGTTTTTAAAAAAAAAACTTTCTGGATCACAGATCATTTCACCAGCACCGGCACACAGAAAAAAGAAACACTGAATGTAGGTTTGTAGATTGAGTGAAACAGTTTTGTAAAGTATACTTTGCGTTATTGTTTCTGCTTGTGTTTAGGCTCCAGTTTCAGCAAGGAGTGCCTGGTGTTTGTGCCGGGTGGTGGGACACTCTCTGTTACTATCGTTTGGTTGGTCAGAGGTGCATTCATTGGCACTACTGACCGTGTCTACACATCAAAAACACGGTCAGCACCCCTACCTTTCCTTTTTATTTGTTTCATCTGTTGTTTTTCGTGGTATAAGTTTATGTGAGGTGCCCGTGTTTAAACACCAATGTGGATTCTCCACATGCATGAATGTGCACACGTGTTGTTAAAGAACGAGAAAGCTCTGCAGAGCGGGAGAGGTGACAATACATTTCTTATCTTAAGCAATCAATTTTAGATTACATTATTTGATTAAAGACTGAGACACATGTAATGTAGAATATTTGTAAAAAAAATGAAGTATTAAGAGACTCCTGCTCTGACCAAGCACAGCATCGCCTTTATTTGTCCTTATCTTCTCCTCACCAGTCAGTGGAGGCAGGATGTTCCTCGTAAAGGTGTGTGGTTGCAGCGACTGCTGATGATTTCTGAGCTGAAGGAGGAGGATTTCCACATCAACTACACTTGTCGAGCGCTCACTGACAGTTACTCTCCTGGGGAATATTTTACTTTGCTACCAGCAGGTAAAGACACAGAGCCAACCAAATGAAAGCTCCACACCAAAGACGTTGTTTGTCCAAAACATTCAGATTACAGCACATCTTCACATTTGTAACTCCGTTACACTAAAATCACGTCATGTTCATCTCCACAGATCCCAACATCATACTTCCCATTGGATTGGGGTTCGGTGGTGTGATGGTTCTCGCCATCTCTGGTGTCATTTTCTACTACCTTTTTAAGGTTGACATCGTGCTGTGGTTCAGGAGAACGTGTCCACTGCTCTATACAAATAAAGGTAATGTTACACAGCAGGTGTTATAAGTGAGTGAGCAGATGACTGGATTGGCTGCAGCTCCCCACAACCCTCTAAGGACGAGTGCTGCAGATAATGGATAATGGATATTTCTGTGCTCTTTATTGAAATATAACAATAAAGTCACATCACAAAAAGAAGATACTCTGGCACTGGCACTACTCTCACAGTGCTCCAGGATGTAAAAACCCCACAGTGATGCAACACACACACACACACACACACACACACACACATCACAACTCACAGAAGCTAAAGCTCTCCGTCACCACATACATCAACAATGAGAGCGAGCAAAGGAGGCACACTAACCACAGCACTGCCGGCAGTACTTCTACTGAAATTCATCTGCTCATTACGCAACACAAGAACCTTTTAACTTTCAGGTGTGGTAACACAGGAATGTACGTTAACAGTGAGCGAGAAGCCCTCCGACACCAAGTCCAACTTTACTGTAACGTGTTTAACAAATATCTAAATGAAGTGTGTATTTAGTAGAACAAGGGGAAGTCCTCATGACTGAATCAGCAAAGAAATCTGTGGGCAGGAAATCCAAAAGATAATCAAGTCTTTGCCCATGATGACTTGAAATGCTTTTTACAACTGCTAAGTGACATCTCAGAACTGTTCACACAGTTCTTTTCACCATCGTGCAGCTCAGCACAATTCATTTCAATCAAGTAGTGTCACTACGATGTTTGCAAAATAGCTTTCATCTATTATGCATGTATGAGGTATGAACCAAGAGACCATTACAGCATAAATAAGGTCACAGGAATCAATCAGATATGCTTCAATAGGCTTTACTTTTTTTGCAGAGTAATTCCAAGTGCACAAAATGAAACTA
The DNA here is from genome assembly GCF_042242105.1 of Pempheris klunzingeri. NCBI lineage: Eukaryota > Metazoa > Chordata > Actinopteri > Acropomatiformes > Pempheridae > Pempheris > Pempheris klunzingeri. The sequence continues at coordinate 24,869,191 of NC_092021.1, forward strand.
AAGTAATTCATTCATGCAATACAAAACTCTGCATACTCACTCTTAATGCTTGTATAGGAGCTCTCATCCACATCACATCTTATTTCCTCTGGTAAAACACCCTGTGAGGGATCTTTTCGCATGCCTCATCCATCCTTTCCTCAGACACATCCAGACATCCTGCAGTCATCGTAAGTGGGAGCTCACAGACTTTCCACCTTTGTGAGAATAAAATAATTCCTCTATGGGGTTGAGGAAAGGAGGCTAAGGCTCTCCCTCTCCTCAGCTGTCACTACTTTCTTTCTTAAATGTTATCAAGGAATGTAAATAGGCATTTAGTATCCTTTATTAGGAGCCAATGCAATGCTAATGCTTTGAACATCCTTGTTTTGACAATAGTGTTAAATACACAGAGTTGTGGTGGTTGAGTTTGAGTGGGACATATTTTCATTGAATGACTTTTAGTCTAGTTCACATTGACTGCTGCTGTGCTGACTGTGTTAAAGGTTTTAAAAAGAAGATCCCCTACAGAGGAAGGAGACTTAGCAACTGTAATAACTTGTGGCCTGTTTATGCAAAACAACTCTTATGAGCAGTTCTGCTGAGGTTACCTCACCTGACCAAAGTGTTAACCAGTGAAAGCACCCTTAATGAGCTCTTCTGTCTTTCCTGTGTCAGATTTGGACGGGAAGCTGTATGATGCCTATGTGGCGTACCCACGGACCTGCTCGGCTGGATTCAGCCAGGACGTGGAGGCGTTCGCCCTTCACACGCTGCCCCAAGTGTTGGAAAAGGCCTGTGGCTACAAACTGTTCATCGCGGGCCGTGACTGCCTGCCGGGTCAGGGTAGGTCACCGTCATGGCGTTCGGCAGCATCGTAGTATTACAAGTGTTCTGTGTTTTTTGAGAAAGCTTCACAGTTGTAATGAAACGCTGCTGCAGAGGACCTTACCGGCTGCTTTGTCCAGTTTTGGTTTTGTTTAGTTTATTGAGAAAATTCTAATTAATCATAAAATTTAAATCAAATACAACAGAACCCAGTCCAGCAGAAGAGTGACTGTCCCTTTTCAGACTGTGTTTAAAAGGCCTCCTGTTAATCATGTGGATCTATGTTATTAGTATTAGACTTGGTACACAAACGTACCGTTCACATGCAGCTATGCTGGGGCTCATCACTTATCAAGCTCATGCTTTCCTAACATGACTCCACTGCATCTCTTCCCCCTGTGTCCTCCCTGCAGCCATAGTGGACTCTGTGGAAGAGAACATACAGGCCAGTCGCCGCCTCTTTCTGCTCTACACCGCCTCCACTTTCACCAGCAAAAGACACACAAGCAGCAGCAGCAGCAACAACGTCTCTAAGAACAGCGACAGCAGCGACATCAAGACCACAGACAGCAGAGGGGACACGAGCCACGACGGCAGCGAGGACGACTGTTCAGACACAAGGCAGCAGCTGGAGTGTGTGGCAGCGATGCACAGGGTGCTGCTGGAGGGAACGCTGAAGGTGAGGACTTTGGACGAGAGGCGGGGTCACCCTGCACCCCGGTAGCCAGCCAATCACAGGGTCCACAGACAACCATTCACACTCACCAGGTAACCTGCATGTCTTTGCACTGGGGGAGGAAGCCGGAGAACTGGAGAAATCCCACACAAGCAGGGGGAGAACATGGAAACTCCATGGAACAGAAAGGCCGACAGAGTCCACGTCAAAACCTGGATTTGAACCTGAAACCTTCTCGGTTCCTGGAACAGTGCTAACCACCAAACCACCGCGCTGCCTCCAGTCACACACACTTCACCTCATTTACTCACCTTGAGCCGACAGTAAACTGGGTTTATGTAGCATGTTTTTGGCACCAGCAGGTTCTTAACCTAACTCCTTTTGGTTTTCATTTAGGTAATTTATTCTAATTATTATGTACACTAGTGAAGTTTCTTTTGGTTATTGATAATCAGTGATTATATACTAGACACACATTGTGACTGAATGCATTGTATGAATATAGGTTTCTCCATATATTGTGCACATTTATTCTATTTCATTTCATTAAATATTACATTTAATTCTAATACTTAAATAATAATTTAAAAACACATCCCCTCCATTTCCCTGCATGAACTTCTACTGATAAAGTCCTTCAGTAAAGCTCCACCAGTTGATATTTAACAATTAATAATGTTAAAGTTTATCTATACGACATTCAGAGAACATTAATATAGCATTAAGTAAGTAGTACATTATAGATGCTTCACATCTATCTGCACATCGCATCTTAAGTTCATGGTCACATGCTCAGAAGGGCACTGGTTCTAATCCGAGCGCTGCTCCACAGGTGGTTCTGGTCGAGATGGAGGAGATCCCCCCGGCTCAGCTGGCTCTCTTCCCAGAGTCGGTGCGTCACCTGAGGAAGAAGCAGGGCGCCGTGTGCTGGTGGAAGACGCTGAGGCCGAGGCAAAGGCGGCGGACGTGTACGGGGGGGAGGGAGGACAAGGAGAAAGGTGGACAGGACACGCGTTTGTCGCCATCCCTGTCGCCTTCCTCCAGGTTTTGGAAGGAGATGAGGTATCACATGCCGGTGAGGGGCAAGAGGACGATGTACCCCGAGAGAACTGCCCTGCTGAACTTATGATGGGGGCACGATGTGTTTGTGGACGAGAGAACAGCTGGTTTCCAAAGTAAATGTGTGGACGGTGGTGAATCCCCTCAGACGATTCAGAGAGATGTGTTCTGCGAGTTACATACAAAATATCCTCTCAACATTTTCCCTGTAGTTTCTAATTGTGTTTCTTCTCAAGTAAAACTTTTTTGACCATAAAAAGGAGGCAGGTGGAGTGAAAAATGTGAAAAAACTGTACATACATGTGTAAATATGTGAGAGCACAGTGTGTTAACGTGTGTCATCATACTGACTATTTTTATTTCATGTTGAATTAATTATTTTAAGTATTTATTTTAAGTATTTATACAGGCCTCTGGGTTTGGATTAGACTGCTTCAGGGCACAAGCTGCCCACCACATACTGTACTGTCAAAGGTAACGCCGCAGCTTTGACACATTCATTTCCCAGTGAGGGTCTTTGTACGAAAATGTGAATATTCTGTCAATAAATTGGAATCGTTTGTCCTTGTTTGCCTTTCTCCATTAAAAACAAGTGTCACCTACTTTGCATTTCAGCTTAACACATCATAGAGCAGGCGACATGGTCGTTTCACAACAAGAAGGTACCAGGTGTGTACGAGGTGTTTCATAAAATATACTGACATCAAATCCACAAAGCCAACAGCAAGAAACTTGGATATGAAAAAGGTACATTAGATGCTGAGAGCGTCTTTGAATGCACCGTTAGTCTTCAAAGCAGGGCCTGCCTTGCTTCACATGATGGTTCAACCTTAATGGCCTTAACACTCTGAGAAAAGGTGACTGTAATGTCAAGATTCTGAGAGAGGACATCTGATTGGACGGCATTAATGCTTTGTTGCTGTAAAGTCACACAATGTGAGGTCATCAGCAAAGACCGTCTTCATCTTGAAGCAGAGGTGTCTTCTTCTGGCCCTACGTGCACTCTTGAACGTCTTAATGGCATCAGGAAACATGCAGCTGCCACTTTCATATCTGGAGCAGGTCTGGTTGGCCCATATTCAAACCAAAGGTCTATTGAGGTGAGTCATTGCTGCACACCTACTGCAAAGCAAGTGGTACTTTTTTCTTTGCTGCTGAGTGGAAATTTCATGCAGCAGTTAGTGGAACAGTATATAAGGCGAGCGATGGCAGGAGGGGAAACCCAGCGGCTCATCAGAAGCTCCGTGCAGGTAACAAGCAGCTGCCTTTAAGTCTCAACTCAGCCTGGTAAGTTAAAATGATCAACCTACAATACTACAATACTACAATACTTGTACATTTCACATTTTATTTTATGATACATAGTGTAAATATTTATTTATTATCACAACACATATTTATTTTGCTATTGCTTCATTTTCCAATGTTGTTTTTATTCACTCTTTCTTGTCTATTGTTGCTGCTGTAACATGTAAATTTCCCCCTATGGGGGATCAATAAAAGAAGTCTAAGTCTAAGTCTACAATGACAGTAGAAGTCTGTTCTTTAGTAGCTGTCTGAGAACGTGAGTTTACATAATGACATGGGATTCCTCTATATTTCTAGACGCGTGAAATTGGTTTTATATCAAATAAATTGTTTTTAATTGTATCTTTCCAATAGTGAATATCTTATAATGCCAAATGATAATATCCTCTTAATAACCAGCAGTTTTTAAATCTACTGGAATCGTAATCCTTCCATGGATTACTTCCACAGAGCATCTGTTGGTCTCAACCTTTTTATTAAACAGGTCAATAAAAAAGAGGCAAACAAAAATTGATCAGTGTCTTTGCCAAAACTATTTTGATTCACAATCATTTCCCATTAACTATGTATGAATCTAATTTAAAAAAAAAAACCTTGGGTTAGCAGGTTTCAAGCACATATTAAAGGAGTTCTTCCTTTAATTTCAGCGCAGCCAAAATATAGTAAAATAAAACGATTATTCAGAACAAAATGAGCCTCAAAGTTTGCAGGTATCGTTATTTCTAAGGACTTGATCAGTGCCCTCCAGCCCAGATCTATGTCTATTTGGGCATTACATTTAGAATCATGATTATTTTCTGTTTTCTATTGATGAATACAAACACCTCCATCTGTCAGTCCACATATGTGGAGGGAAACAGTTGCTTACTGTACTATTAATGCTCTGTTGTTAACTCGGCCCAGGAGATACTGAACATCTTTTAATTAACAAACCTGTCAAGTATGTTATTAATATTATTATTTATTGACTATGAAATAGTTGGTACCCTTTCTCATGTTTAATGTTCAAATCATTGGTGCCATAAAATCTCTCACTTCACTCCAGTTCTTAGATGACAGGAGATTCATTTGAAATATCTGAGTGCTAACAGCAGCGTTACCATACTGCACACCGAGACAGAAAGATAGAGATCAACAGAGAGCGATGAAAAGAGGGAGTTGAGCTTTAAATGCTTGACCTGCACCAAATAAACACCAATCCGTGGAACTTCCTGGGACTTTACTGGGAGTGTTCGAGCCCTGTCTTCCTTGAGTCAGCGGCATCTCTCACTTCCCTTTATTAGGGGCTGTTCTGTCAGTTCACTCCTCAGGAAATGTGTCAAGCAGCGTTATGCCATGCAGACGATCAGCGTCTCAGAAGTCACACAGGACTTAAATGAAACGTAACCCGTCTTTTTTCCACTGACAAGGACCATGGCAGCAGCTGGCTGGCTGCTCTTGCTGGCTGCACTTCTGCCTCTGGCATCTGCAGAGGAACACGGTGAGTACCGGTCAACCCCAACTCTTCTGAGCTCTTTTACACACAGAAAAGCTTCTGCTGTTGGGAATCATTTCTGAAACCAGACTCTGGTTGTTGATGTGGATTATTTGCTGACTCTGAGGTTTGAGCTCTTCCAGTTCCAGTCGTCGTTAACATGGTCCCCTGTGGGTTGGGGAGAAAATGAACCAGTTTTAGGTTCTAAAAAGTAGATTTTACAGAAGAGAAGGACAAAGAATATTAATGTTTAATGTGCTGAACAGTTGACAGAAAGTTACAGCACAGGGATTGTGTTGCAACACTACTTTTCCAGTTCATGACCTGCTAAACAGGCTATTGAGAAACCTCTTTCAGCTATACTTACAGGGACTTCCTCAAAAGTGACACGCCCAGCAAATATTGTCTGTCGTCAAACGTTTTCTATCAAAGACAATAAGACGAATTGTTTGTGAAAATTAAGACTGTAACTGTCATGGGATCTGCTTGTTACGGAGGTGATCACTACGTGTGATGGCATGAAGATTAACGGTTGTAAAGATGTTGATTCAGTGCTCCTTTCTCTTTCAAATCTTTCTCTAATGTACCAGCGTAATATTCTAAAGTATCTTTTAAATATTTCTTAGTCTAAACAAATAGCAGGTGGTCATGGTGCTCCGTTCATTGTCCCGCTCCCTGACTGCGGTTCAGTGCAATCATGTGCCGGTCTTTGCTGATTAGATGCCATATGATATGAAGATGATGAATCTTTAGGACAGAAAAGAAATGACTGCCTTCTGTCTTCTGATACCTGGTTTTAATGGTCTTCATGGTTCAACTGGTACTTTAACATGTTGGAAATTTGTACCTCAGGGGAGAGAATCTCTGTTTAAAGTTAAAAAGCTTTTACTCTTATTTTCTTTGTGTTGGTTCGATGTTACTTCTGTGATTTTACATCAAGATTCAGTCTTGAGAAAAAAAAAAAAGGTCTTAATCACGATTAATTACAGCAAATTGCAATTAATTATTGTTATTTTTTTGTTTTTTTAAATCGACAATCCCACAACTAAAGCTCATCACTGTGTTTTGCCTGTGACCCTATTTGCCGAACATGCGCTGCGTGTGTAGCTGCTATAAAGATTAACTACAAGCTAAATGTAGCCATGCATAAAAACAGATATTTGAATGGTTTGAATGTGCTTTTTAGTAAGTAGTAACATTTTTGGTCCATCTCAAGCACCTTGGTACTGAACTCAGCAACCAAATGCAGAGTACTCATTCAAATTAAATCAATTGGTGCCAAAGAGAGAGAGACGGGACAACGAGGCCTTCAGTGGCAGATGGTGCCAATTTGTTTGAAA